>NW_022265976.1:94051-101551 GCF_002021735.2 Oncorhynchus kisutch | reverse complement strand
ACAACAGCCTAACCAGCCCAGTTAGTCACCAACCCTCTAGATAACATGACAACAGCCTAACCAGCCCAGTTAGTCACCAACCCTCTAGATAACATGACAACAGCCTAACCAACACAGTTAGTCACCAACCCTCTAGATAACATGACAACAGCCTAACCAGCCCAGTTAGTCACCAACCCTCTAGATAACATGACAACAGCCTAACCAGCCCAGTTAGTCACCAACCCTCTAGATAACATGACAACAGCCTAACCAGCCCAGTTAGTCACCAACCCTCTAGATAACATGACAACAGCCTAACCAGCCCAGTTAGTCACCAACCCTCTAGATAACATGACAACAGCCTAACCAACACAGTTAGTCACCAACCCTCTAGATAACATGACAACAGCCCAGTTAGTCACCAACCCTCTAGATAACATGACAACAGCCTAACCAGCCCAGTTAGTCACCAACCCTCTAGATAACATGACAACAGCCTAACCAACACAGTTAGTCACCAACCCTCTAGATAACATGACAACAGCCTAACCAGCCCAGTTAGTCACCAACCCTCTAGATAACATGACAACAGCCTAACCAGCCCAGTTAGTCACCAACCCTCTAGATAACATGACAACAGCCTAACCAGCCCAGTTAGTCACCAACCCTCTAGATAACATGACAGCAGCCCAGTTAGTCACCAACCCTCTAGATAACATGACAACAGCCTAACCAACACAGTTAGTCACCAACCCTCTAGATAACATGACAGCAGCCTAACCAACACAGTTAGGACCAGTAACATGGTCACAGTGAGCTGTTCTCTCATTTGTTTCTGGAAGTAGCTAGCAAGGTAGCCAACGTTATCCAGTTAGCCAGTTATCCAGTTAGCCAGTTAGCCAACGTTAGCCAGCTAGCCAACGTTAGCCAGCTAGCCAACGTTATCCAGTTAGCCAGTTAGCCAACGTTATCCAGTTAGCCAACGTTAGCCAGTTAGCCAGTTAGCCAACGTTAGCCAGCTAGCCAACATTAGCCAGTTAGCCAACGTTAGCCAGTTAGCCAACGTTATCCAGTTAGCCAACGTTAGCCAGCTAGCCAACGTTATCCAGTTAGCCAGTTAGCCAACGTTAGCCAGTTAGCCAACGTTAGCCAGTTAGTCAATGTTAGTCAACGTTAGCTACGCTCTGAGTTTACGAACCGACAATCTGACAACGCTCTGAGTTTACGAACAGACAACCTGACAACGCTCTGAGTTTACCAACAGACAATCTGACAACGCTCTGAGTTTACCAACAGACAATCTGACAACGCTCTGAGTTTACCAACACCCAGAGTGCACTCTGGCACTCCAGATTAAATTTACAAACACACCTGTAGTATAAACCAGCATTTAGTCTTGAAATCTTTGGTTTCTTTACTCTGCTCCCTCTGTTTAGCACATGGCCTCACATGTGAAGCCTTAAAGAGATGGGCGGGGCTAAAGCTTAAGAGGGTGTGAACGATGCTGAATGGGTGTAGACAAAGAGCTCTCCAGTTGGTACCAAAACATTCAAGGGCCATTTTCTCAAAAAGTGAGGTAACAAGTTAATGACTTTCCCCCATTGTTCCTCAACTGTAGTGATGATCTACCAGTTTATAGCTCTGAGTCTCTACTTTAATCCCATTTTATAGCTCTGAGTATCTCCTTTAATCCCATTTTATAGCTCTGAGTCTCTACTTTAATCCCATTTTATAGCTCTGAGTCTCTACTTTAATCCCATTTTATAGCCCTGAGTCTCTACTTTAATCCCATTTTATAGCTCTGAGTCTCTACTTTAATCCCATTTTATAGCTCTGAGTCTCTACTTTAATCCCATTTTATAGCTCTGAATCTCTACTTTAATCCATTTTATAGCCCTGAGTCTCTACTTTAATCCCATTTTATAGCTCTGAGTCTCTCCTTTAATCCCATTTTATAGCTCTGAGTCTCTCCTTTAATCCCATTTTATAGCTCTGAGTCTCTACTTTAATCCCATTTTATAGCCCTGAGTCTCTACTTTAATCCCATTTTATAGCTCTGAGTCTCTACTTTAATCCCATTTTATAGCTCTGAGTCTCTACTGTAATCCCATTTTATAGCTCTGAGTCTCTACTTTAATCCCATTTTATAGCTCTGAGTCTCTACTTTAATCCCATTTTATAGCTCTGAGTCTCTCCTTTAATCCCATTTTATAGCTCTGAGTCTCTACTTTAATCCCATTTTATAGCTCTGAGTCTCTCCTTTAATCCCATTTTATAGCTCTGAGTCTCTACTTTAATCCCATTTTATAGCTCTGAGTCTCTACTTTAATCCCATTTTATAGCTCTGAGTCTCTACTTTAATCCCATTTTATAGCTGAGTCTCTACTTTAATCCCATTTTATAGCTCTGAGTCTCTCCTTTAATCCCATTTTATAGCTCTGAGTCTCTACTTTAATCCCATTTTATAGCTCTGAGTCTCTCCTTTAATCCCATTTTATAGCTCTGAGTCTCTACTTTAATCCCATTTTATAGCTCTGAGTCTCTACTTTAATCCCATTTTATAGCTCTGAGTCTCTACTTTAATCCCATTTTATAGCTGAGTCTCTACTTTAATCCCATTTTATAGCTCTGAGTCTCTACTTTAATCCCATTTTATAGCTGAGTCTCTACTTTAATCCCATTTTATAGCTGAGTCTCTACTTTAATCCCATTTTATAGCCCTGAGTCGCTACTTTAATCCCATTTATAGCTCTGAGTCTCTCCTTTAATCCCATTTTATAGCTGAGTCTCTACTTTAATCCCATTTTAACTGACTGAATCGAGCCTGTGAGTTAAGTCACTAACTATCACATACTGGTGAGTTAAGTCACTACTATCACATACTGGTGAGTTAAGTCACTACTATCACATACTGGTGAGTTAAGTCACTACTATCACATACTGGTGAGTTAAGTCACTACTATCACATACTGGTGAGTTAAGTCACTACTATCACATACTGGTGAGTTAAGTCACTACTATCACATACTGGTGAGTTAAGTCACTACTATCACATACTGGTGAGTTAAGTCACTACTATCACATACTGGTGAGTTAAGTCACTACTATCACATACTGGTGAGTTAAGTCACTACTATCACATACTGGTGAGTTAAGTCACTACTATCACATACTGGTGAGTTAAGTCACTACTATCACATACTGGTGAGTTAAGTCACTACTATCACACACTGGTGAGTTAAGTCACTACTATCACATACTGGTGAGTTAAGTCACTACTATCACATACTGGTGAGTTAAGTCACTACTATCACATACTGGTGAGTTAAGTCACTACTATCACATACTGGTGAGTTAAGTCACTACTATCACATACTGGTGAGTTAAGTCACTACTATCCACACACTGGTGAGTTAAGTCACTACTATCACATACTGGTGAGTTAAGTCACTACTATCACATACTGGTGAGTTAAGTCACTACTATCACATACTGGTGAGTTAAGTCACTACTATCACATACTGGTGAGTTAAGTCACTACTATCACACACTGGTGAGTTAAGTCACTACTATCACATACTGGTGAGTTAAGTCACTACTATCCACATACTGGTGAGTTAAGTCACTACTATCACATACTGGTGAGTTAAATCACTACTATCACACACTGGTGAGTTAAGTCACTACTATCACACACTGGTGAGTTAAGTCACTACTATCACATACTGGTGAGTTAAGTCACTACTATCACATACTGGTGAGTTAAGTCACTACTATCACATACTGGTGAGTTAAGTCACTACTATCACATACTGGTGAGTTAAGTCACTACTATCACATACTGGTGAGTTAAGTCACTACTATCACATACTGGTGAGTTAAGTCACTACTATCACATACTGGTTAGTTAAGTCACTACTATCACATACTGGCGAGTTAAGTCACTACTATCACATACTGGTGAGTTAAGTCACTACTATCACATACTGGTGAGTTAAGTCACTACTATCACATACTGGTGAGTTAAGTCACTACTATCACACACTGGTGAGTTAAGTCACTACTATCACATACTGGTGAGTTAAGTCACTACTATCACATACTGGTGAGTTAAGTCACTACTATCACATACTGGTGAGTTAAGTCACTACTATCACATACTGGTGAGTTAAGTCAGTACTATCACATACTGGTGAGTTAAGTCACTACTATCACATACTGGTGAGTTAAATCACTACTATCACATACTGGTGAGTTAAGTCACTACTATCACATACTGGTGAGTTAAGTCACTACTATCACATACTGGTGAGTTAAGTCACTACTATCACATACTGGTGAGTTAAGTCACTACTATCACACACTGGTGAGTTAAGTCACTACTATCACATACTGGTGAGTTAAGTCACTACTATCACATACTGGTGAGTTAAGTCACTACTATCACATACTGGTGAGTTAAGTCACTACTATCACATACTGGTGAGTTAAGTCACTACTATCACATACTGGTGAGTTAAGTCACTACTATCACATACTGGTGAGTTAAGTCAAAAGTATTAGTAGGTTTTACCACACTACTCAACCTACATATCTCCCTCCCTCCCTGCCTCCCTCCCTCCCTACTACATATCTCCCTTCCTCCCTTCATCTCTCCCTCCCTACATCTCTGCCTCCCTCCATCTCTGCCTCCCTCCCTCCCTCCCTCCCTACATCTCTTCCTCCATCCCTCCATCTCTGCCTCCCTCCCTCCCTCCATCTCTCCCTTCCTCCCTCCATCCCTCCCTCCCTACATATCTTCCTCCCTCCATCTCTGCCTCCCTCCCTCCCTCCATCTCTCCCTTCCTCCTTACATCTCTCCCTCCCTCCCTCCCTCTCTCCCTCCCTACATCTCTGCCTCCCTCCCTCCATCTCCACCTCCCTCCCTCCATCTCTCCCTCCCTCCATCTCTGCCTCCCTCCCTCCCTCCCTCCCTGCCTCCCTCCCTTCCTCCCTACATCTCTCCCTCCCTACATCTCTGCCTCCCTCCATCTCTGCCTCCCTCCCTCCCTCCATCTCTGCCTCCCTCCCTCCCTACATCTCTCCCTCCCTCCCTCCCTCCATCTCTGCCTCGCTCCATCCCTCCCTCCCTCCCTCCCTCCCTACATCTATCCCTTCCTCCCTACATCTCTCCCTCCCTCCATCTCTCCCTCCCTACATCTCTCCCTCCCTACATCTCTCCCTCCCTACATCTCTCCCTCCCTCCCTCCCTCCCTACATCTCTCCCTTCCTCCCTACATCTCTCCCTCCCTCCATCTCTGCCTCCCTCCCTCCCTCCCTCCCTACATATCTCCCTCCCTCCCTCCATCTCTGCCTCCCTCCATCCCTCCCTTCCTCCCTCCCTCCCTACATCTCTCCCTTCCTCCCTACATCTCTCCCTCCCTCCCTCCCTCCCTCCATCTCTGCCTCCCTCCATCTCTGCCTCCCTCCCTCCCTCCCTGCCTCCCTCCCTTCCTCCCTACATCTCTCCCTCCCTACATCTCTGCCTCTCTCCCTCCATCTCTGCCTCCCTCCCTCCCTCCATCTCTGCCTCCCTCCCTCCCTCCATCTCTGCCTCCCTCCCTCCATCTCTGCCTCCCTCCCTCCCTACATCTCTCCCTCCCTCCCTCCCTACATCTCTCCCTCCCTCCCTCCATCTCTGCCTCCCTCCATCCATCCCTCCCTCCCTACATCTCTCCCTTCCTCCCTACATCTCTCCCTCCCTCCCTACATCTCTCCCTCCCTCCCTACATCTCTCCCTCCCTACATCTCTCCCTCCCTACATCTCTCTCTCCCTACATCTCTCTCTCCCTCCCTCCATCTCTCCCTCCCTCCATCTCTCCCTCCCTCCCTCCCTCCCTCCCTACATCTCTGCCTCTCTCCCTCCATCTCTGCCTCCCTCCCTCCCTCCATCTCTGCCTCCCTCCCTCCCTCCCTCCCTACATCTCTCCCTCCCTCCCTCCATCTCTGCCTCCCTCCCTCCCTCCCTACATCTCTCCCTTCCTCCCTACATCTCTCCCTCCCTCCCTACATCTCTCCCTCCCCTCCCTACCTACATCTCTCCCTCCCTCCCTACCTACATCTCTCCCTCCCTCCCTACATCTCTCCCTCCCTCCCTCCCTCCCTACATCTCTCCCTCCCTCCCTCCATCTCTGCCTCCCTCCCTCCCTCCCTACATCTCTCCCTTCCTCCCTACATCTCTCCCTCCCTCCCTACATCTCTCCCTCCCTCCCTCCCTCTCTCCCTCCCTCCCTCTCTCCCTCCCTCCCTCCCTCTCTCCCTCCCTCCCTCTCTCCCTCCCTCCATCCCTCTCTCCCTCCCTCCATCCCTCCCTCCATCCATCTCTCCCTCTACCTTTTCTATTCTGTGTTTTTCTAACCTACCAGCATCCGGACCAGATGTGCAAATGTTTCTCTACGTTGTGTTCCAGCCCGTTGCTATTCCAAGAGGAGAGAGACAGACAGGCAGAGCCAGAGGAGAGAGACAGGTAGAGAGACAGACAGGCAGAGCCAGAGGAGAGAGACAGGTAGAGAGACAGACAGGCAGAGCCAGAGGAGAGAGACAGGTAGAGAGACAGACAGGCAGAGCCAGAGGAGAGAGACAGACAGACAGACAGAGCTAGAGGAGAGAGACAGGTAGAGAGACAGACAGGCAGAGCCAGAGGAGAGAGACAGACAGGCAGAGCTAGAGGAGAGAGACAGGTAGAGAGAGACAGACAGGTAGAGGAGAGAGACAGGTAGAGAGAGACAGACAGGTAGAGAGAGAGAGAGGTAGAGAGAGAGAGACAGGTAGAGAGAGAAAGACAGGTAGAGAGAGAGAGAGAGGAATATTTGACTTCACTCCACAGGAGAGCAGTTTAATAGTTTGGCGGGCGGTCCGCTGCTCTGCGCTGGTCTGAGGGCGAAGGTAGCTTGGCGGAGGCCATGTTGACGGCATACTCAACAACATGATCCTAATGGCCTGGAAAATCCCTGGGCCTCCAGAGAACAGGCCAGACGCTACCGGCTGCAGGAGAAAAGCTACTGTTTTATTGAATGCTGCCCCTTTCTACAGCCTCCCATGTATTACGAGACCATTAAGGCCTGCTGGAGGACGTGGAGCGGAGAGTTGGAGAGTTAATTTACCCACGGCCGCAGGTCCTCTACCTCACACTGGGCAAGGCGGGACAGCCGGGGGGTGTGTGTGTGTGTGTGTGTGTGTGTGTGTGTGTGTGTGTGTGTGTGTGTGTCACGATACTCAAATTTTGACTTAGATACCATCACGATACCAAAACGTTACCATCACGATACCATCACGTTACCATCACGATACCATCACGTTACCATCACGATACCATCACGTTACCATCACGATACCATCACGATACCATCACGATACCATCACGTTACCATCACGATACCATCACGATACCATCACGATACCATCACGATACCATCACGTTACCATCACGTTACCATCACGATACCATCACGTTACCATCACGATACCATCACGATACCA
>NW_022265976.1:84051-89051 GCF_002021735.2 Oncorhynchus kisutch | reverse complement strand
ACCAGACAGGGAGGAGGAGGAGGAACAGGGAGCACCAGACAGGGAGGAGGAGGAGGAACAGGGAGCACCAGACAGGGAGGAGGAGAAGGAACAGGGAGCACCAGACAGGGAAGAGGAGGAGGAACGGGGAGCACCAGACAGGGAGGAGGAGGAGGAACAGGGAGCACCAGACAGGGAGGAGGAGGAGGAACAGGGAGCACCAGACAGGGAGGAGGAGGAGGAAGAACGGGGAGCACCAGACAGGGAGGAGGAGGAGGAACAGGGAGCACCAGACAGGGAGGAGGAGGAGGAGGAACGGGGAGCACCAGACAGGGAGGAAGAGGAGGAGGAGGAGGAGGAGCAGGAAGCACCAGAGAGGGAGGAGGAGGAACGGGGAGCACCAGACAGGGAGGAGGAGGAGGAGGAACTGGGAGGAGGAGCAGGAGGCACCAGACAGGGAGGAGGAGGAGGAACGGGGAGCACCAGACAGGGAGGAGGAGGAGGAGGAACTGGGAGGAGGAGCAGGAAGCACCAGGCAGGGAGGAGGAGGAACGGGGAGCACCAGGCAGGGAGGAGGAGGAGGAGGAGGAGCAGGGAGGAGGTACACCACTTGGTGGTACAGTAGAGAGCGAGAGCGAGGGTGAGAGAGGGAGATGAGCTAACACCCCCGTCAGAGAGACAGACTCAGCTGTTCAGTACCCCACCTGTTGTTCAATACCATACAACCCCACCTGCTGTTCAATACCATACAACCCCACCTGTTGTTCAATACCATACAACCCCACCTGCTGTTCAATACCATACAACCCCACCTGTTGTTCAATACCATACAACCCCTCCTGCTGTTCAATACCATACAACCCCACCTGCTGTTCAATCCCATACAACCCCACCTGCTGTTCAATACCATACAACCCCACCTGTTGTTCAATACCATACAACCCCACCTGCTGTTCAATCCCATACAACCCCACCTGCTGTTCAATACCATACAACCCCACCTGTTGTTCAATACCATACAACCCCACCTGTTGTTCAATACTATACAACCCCACCTGTTGTTCAATACCATACAACCCCACCTGTTGTTCAATACCATACAACCCCACCTGTTGTTCAATACTATACAACCCCACCTGTTGTTCAATACCATACAACCCCACCTGTTGTTCAACACTATACAACCCCACCTGTTGTTCACTACCATACAACCCCACCTGTTGTTCAATACCCCACCTGCTGTTCAATACCATACAACCCCACCTGTTGTTCAATACCATACAACCCCACCTGTTGTTCAATACTATACAACCCCACCTGTTGTTCAATACCATACAACACCACCTACTGTTCAATACCATACAACCCCACCTGCTGTTCAATACCATACAACCCCACATGTTGTTCAATACCATACAACCTCACCTGTTGTTCAATACCATACAACCCCACCTGTTGTTCAATACCACACAACCCCACCTGCTGTTCAATACCACACAACCCCACCTGATGTTCAATACCATACAACCCCACCTGTTGTTCAATACCATACAACCCCACCTGTTGTTCAATACCATACAACCCCACCTGTTGTTCAATACCCCACCTGTTGTTCAATACCATACAACCCCACCTGTTGTTCAATACCCCACCTGCTGTTCAATACCATACAACCCCACCTGTTGTTCAACACCATACAACACCACCTGCTGTTCAATACCATACAACCCCACCTGTTGCTCAATACCATACAACCCCACCTGTTGTGCAATACCATACAACCCCACCTGTTGTGCAATACCATGCAACCCCACCTGTTGTTCAATACCATACAACCCCACCTGCTGTTCACTACCATACAACCCCACCTGCTGTTCAGTACCATACAACCCCACATGTTGTTCAATACCATACAACCCCACCTGTTGTTCAATACCATACAACCCCACCTGTTGTGCAATACCATACAACCCCACATGTTGTTCAATACCCCACCTGTTGTTCAATACCATACAACCCCACCTGTTGTTCAATACCCCACATGTTGTTCAATACCATACAACCCCACCTGTTGTTCAATACCATACAACCCCACCTGCTGTTCAATACCATACAACCCCACCTGTTGTTCAATACCATACAACCCCACCTGTTGTTCAATACCATACAACCCCACCTGCTGTTCAATACCATACAACCCCACCTGTTGTTCAATACCATACAACCCCACCTGCTGTTCAATACCATACAACCCCACCTGTTGTTCAATACCATACAACCCCACCTACTGTTCAATACCCCACCTGTTGTTCAATACCATACAACCCCACCTGCTGTTCAATACCATACAACCCCACCTGTTGTTCAATACCCCACCTGTTGTTCAATACCAAACAACCCCACCTGTTGTTCAATACCATACAACCACACATGTTGTTCAATACCCCACCTGTTGTTCAATACCAAACAACCCCACCTGTTGTTCAATAACATACAACCCCACCTGTTGTTCAATACCATACAACCCCACCTGTTGTTCAATACCCCACCTGTTTGTTCAATACCATACAACCCCACATGTTGTTCAATACCATACAACCCCACCTACTGTTCAATACCATACAACCCCACCTGTTGTTCACTACCATACAACCCCACCTGCTGTTCAATACCAAACAACCCCACCTGTTGTTCAATACCATACAACCCCACCTGTTGTTCAATACCCCACCTGCTGTTCAATACCATACAACCCCACCTACTGTTCAATACCATACAACCCCACCTGTTGTTCAATACCATACAACCCCACCTGTTGTTCAATACCCCACCTGCTGTTCAATACCATACAACCCCACCTACTGTTCAATACCATACAACCCCACCTGTTGTTCAATACCATACAACCCCACCTGTTGTTCAATACCCCACCTGCTGTTCAATACCATACAACCCCACATGTTGTTCAATACCATACAACCCCACCTGTTGTTCAATACCATACAACCCCACCTGTTGTTCAATACCATACAACCCCACCTGTTGTTCAATACCATACAACCCCACCTGCTGTTCAATACCATACAACCCCACCTGCTGTTCAATACCATACAACCCCACCTACTGTTCAATAGATTCTGTGAGTTGTATAATGTTTCCACTATGTGGTAGTCTGACCTATCTATCTGGAGATGAATGGACTAACAGGAAGTCACTATGTGGTAGTCTGACCTAGCTATCTGGAGATGAATGGACTAACAGGAAGTCACTATGTGGTAGTCAGACCTAGCTATCTGGAGATGAATGGACTAACAGGAAGTCACTATGTGGTAGTCTGACCTAGCTATCTGGAGATGAATGGACTAACAGGAAGTCACTATGTGGTAGTCTGACCTAGCTATCTGGAGATGAATGGACTAACAGGAAGTCACTATGTGGTAGTCTGACCTAGCTATCTGGAGATGAATGGACTAACAGGAAGTCACTATGTGGTAGTCTGACCTAGCTATCTGGAGATGAATGGACTAACAGGAAGTCTCTATGTAGTAGTCTGACCTAGCTATCTGGAGATGAATGGACTAACAGGAAGTCACTATGTGGTAGTCTGACCTAGCTATCTGAAGATGAATGGACTAACAGGAAGTCACTATGTGGTAGTCAGACCTAGCTATCTGGAGATGAATGGACTAACAGGAAGTCACTATGTGGTAGTCTGACCTAGCTTTCTGAAGATGAATGGACTAACAGGAAGTCACTATGTGATAGTCTGACCGAGCTATCTGGAGATGAATGGACTAACAGGAAGTCACTATGTGGTAGTCAGACCTAGCTATCTGGAGATGAATGGACTAACAGGAAGTCACTATGTGGTAGTCTGACCTAGCTATCTGGAGATGAATGGACTAACAGGAAGTCACTGTGGGTAAGTCCATCTTAACACTACTATGGCCAGTTGTTCACTTCTAGGAGTCTGTGTGTAGGGAGCATGAGGTTGGGGGTTTGTGGTTGGACCAGGGGCAGAGGTGTATGAAGTATGCATTTCTCAAATCATCATTCCTGAACAGACCTAACTCTTCAAAGACAGGCCCCTACCCTCTCCTCCCCCATTCCCTCCCCCTCCTCTCTTCCTTCCCATCTGGATCCCTCCAGCTCTGAAGCCAAGGCCCCTGCAGCCGCCGTTCTCAGGAGAGAGGTTCATTACACAGGGATTACCGCGGGAGATGTTTTAATCAGAGTCTGCAGACAGCTGCAGCAGCGCTGGGTGAGAAAATGACCATGACGTGGTGCGTCAGGCATAAAAAGGGAAACACGCTGGGGTGTTGGTGTCAAGGGTCGCAGAGATGTGAGGTGGTTTACGACTGAGACAGAGATGTGACTGGGAGGGAGAGAGAGTTCCTGTTTCGGTTCCTCTTTAGATGCGTCTTCAGAGGGACCATGGTTCCGGTCCCTAACCCTCTCGCCATGGTCAGGGAGGCTGTACTCCCTTCAGAGGGACCATGGTTCCAGTCCCTAACACAGACACAGACCATGACAGGGAGGCTATACTCCCTTCAGAGGGACCATGGTTCCAGTCCCTAACACAGACACAGACCATGACAGGGAGGCTGTACTCCCTTCAGAGGGACCATGGTTCCAGTCCCTAACACAGACACAGACCATGACAGGAGGCTATACTCCCTTCAGAGGGACCATGGTTCCAGTCCCTAACACAGACACAGACCATGACAGGGAGGCTGTACTCCCTTCAGAGGGACCATGGTTCCAGTCCCTAACACAGACACAGACCATGACAGGGATAGTTACAGTCAAAGGTGCCCCGTTTTCTCTCTGGATAAGAGGAGTCAGGAGAAAATATGTTCCATCCAATAATCCTTTAATGAGCCACAGAGCTCTGATGGGAGTTACAGCAGCAGCAGTAGCCTTCCTGAAGACGAGTGGAGAGGAGTGGAAGAGGGAGAGGAGAGGAGAGGAGAGGAGAGGAGAGGAGAGGAGAGGAGAGGAGAGGAGAGGAGAGGAGAGGA
>NW_022265976.1:28194-83951 GCF_002021735.2 Oncorhynchus kisutch | reverse complement strand
GAGAAGAAAGGAGAGGAGAGGAGAGAAGAAAGGAGAGGAGAGGAGAGGAAAGGAAAGGAAAGGAAAGGAAAGGAGAGGAAAGGAGAGGAGAGGAGAAAGGCCCCAGCTTCTCAGAACTAACTGAAACGTAAAATCAACGCAAACCCAGCTCCTCATTCGCTGACGGCATTTCCTGTCCAGTAGACTTCTCAATACCTCCATTGATCCATGTCAACTATAAAATCCTAACGGCCTCATTCTGCCTCTCACCAGATGGAGGGAACAGCAGCCCCCCCCCCCCCCCCCCACACACACACACACAAAATATGATGTTATACAGACACATCGTGATCAGAACTCAACCTCCTGCACTACAGTGCTAACTGAGGACTGTAAAATGACATCACTTCCCATCGTAACCTAGATTTTAATACACAGTTATTTCAACGCCCAATTCTTACCTTCCTTTTTTATTTTGGTGAGAAAATATTTTCTGTCGTTTCTTCCAACGTCTCAGAACCTGATTCATGGCTCTGTTCTGTTCCACTGACTAGATGGACTGGTCCTCTACCTGGTCTATCCACATCTCTCTGTCCTCTACCTGGTCTATCCACATCTCTCTGTCCTCTACCTGGTCTATCCACATCTCTCTGTCCTCTACCTGGTCTCTCTGTTCTCTACCTGGTCTATCCACATCTCTCTGTCCTCTACCTGGTCTCTCCACATCTCTCTGTCCTCTACCTGGTCTATCCACATCTCTCTGTCCTCTACCTGGTCTATCCACATCTCTCTGTCCTCTACCTGGTCTCTCCACATCTCTCTGTCCTCTACCTGGTCTATCCACATCTCTCTGTCCTCTACCTGGTCTCTCTGTTCTCTACCTGGTCTATCCACATCTCTCTGTCCTCTACCTGGTCTCTCTGTTCTCTACCTGGTCTATCCACATCTCTCTGTCCTCTACCTGGTCTCTCCACATCTCTCTGTCCTCTACCTGGTCTATCCACATCTATCTGTCCTCTACCTGGTCTATCCACATCTCTCTGTCCTCTACCTGGTCTATCCACATCTCTCTGTCCTCTACCTGGTCTCTCTGCCCTCTACCTGGTCTATCCACATCTCTCTGTCCTCTACCTGGTCTCTCCACATCTCTCTGTCCTCTACCTGGTCTCTCCACATCTCTCTGTCCTCTACCTGGTCTCTCCACATCTCTCTGTCCTCTACCTGGTCTCTCTGTCCTCTACCTGGTCTATCCACATCTCTCTGTCCTCTACCTGGTCTATCCACGTCTCTCTGTCCTCTACCTGGTCTCTCTGTCCTCTACCTGGTCTCTCTGTCCTCTACCTGGTCTATCCACATCTCTCTGTCCTCTACCTGGTCTCTCTGTCCTCTACCTGGTCTATCCACATCTCTCTGTCTTCTACCTGGTCTCTCCACATCTCTCTGTCCTCTACCTGGTCTCTCTGTCCTCTACCTGGTCTCTTTGTCCTCTACCTGGTCTATCCACTTCTCTCTGTCCTCTACCTGGTCTCTCTGTCCTCTACCTGGTCTCTTTGTCCTCTACCTGGTCTATCCACTTCTCTCTGCCCTCTACCTGGTCTCTTTGTCCTCTACCTGGTCTCTTTGTCCTCTACCTGGTCTATCCACATCTCTCTGTCCTCTACCTGGTCTCTCTGTCCTCTACCTGGTCTATCCACATCTCTCTGTACTCTACCTGGTCTCTCTGTCCTCTACCTGGTCTCTCTGTCCTCTACCTGGTCTCTCTGTCCTCTACCTGGTCTCTCTGTCCTCTACCTGGTCTCTTTGTCCTCTACCTGGTCTCTTTGTCCTCTACCTGGTCTCTCTGTCCTCTACCTGGTCTCTCTGTCCTCTACCTGGTCTCTTTGTCCTCTACCTGGTCTCTTTGTCCTCTACCTGGTCTCTCTGTCCTCTACCTGGTCTCTTTGTCCTCTAACTGGTCTCTCTGTCCTCTACCTGGTATCTCTGTCCTCTACCTGGTCTATCCACATCTCTCTGTCCTCTACCTAGTCTATCCACATCTCTCTGTCCTCTACCTGGTCTCTCTGTCCTCTACCTGGTCTATCCACATCTCTCTGTCCTCTACCTGGTCTCTTTGTCCTCTACCTGGTCTCTCTGCCCTCTACCTGGTCTATCCACATCTCTCTGTCTTCTACCTGGTCTCTCCACATCTCTCTGTCCTCTACCTGGTCTCTCTGTCCTCTACCTGGTCTCTTGTCCTCTACCTGGTCTATCCACTTCTCTCTGTCCTCTACCTGGTCTCTCTGTCCTCTACCTGGTCTCTTTGTCCTCTACCTGGTCTATCCACTTCTCTCTGCCCTCTACCTGGTCTCTTTGTCCTCTACCTGGTCTCTTTGTCCTCTACCTGGTCTCTTTGTCCTCTACCTGGTCTATCCACATCTCTCTGTCCTCTACCTGGTCTCTCTGTCCTCTACCTGGTCTATCTGTCCTCTACCTGGTCTATCCACATCTCTCTGTCCTCTACCTGGTCTCTCTGTCCTCTACCTGGTCTCTCTGTCCTCTACCTGGTCTCTCTGTCCTCTACCTGGTCTCTCTGTCCTCTACCTGGTCTCTCTGTCCTCTACCTGGTCTCTCTGTCCTCTACCTGGTCTCTCTGTCCTCTACCTGGTCTCTTTGTCCTCTACCTGGTCTCTCTGTCCTCTACCTGGTCTCTCTGTCCTCTACCTGGTCTCTCTGTCCTCTACCTGGTCTCTTTGTCCTCTACCTGGTCTCTTTGTCCTCTACCTGGTCTCTCTGTCCTCTACCTGGTCTCTCTGTCCTCTACCTGGTCTCTCTGTCCTCTACCTGGTCTCTCTGTCCTCTACCTGGTCTCTCTGTCCTCTACCTGGTCTCTTTGTCCTCTACCTGGTCTCTCTGTGCCTCTACCTGGTCTCTTCTGTCCTGTACCTGGTCTCTCTGTCCTCTACCTGGTCTCTCTGCTCTAACCCCCTCCCTACCTGGTCTCTCTGTCCTCTACCTGGTCTCTCTGTCCTCTACCTGGTCTCTTTGTCCTCTACCCCTGGTCTCTCTGTCTCTACCTGGTCTCTCTGTCCTCTAACCTGGTCTCTCTGTCCTCTACCTGGTCTCTCTGTCCTCTACCTGGTCTCTCCACATCTCTCTGTCCTCTACCCTGGTCTCTCTGTCCTCTACCTGGTCTCTCTGTCCTCTACCTGGTCTCTTTGTCCTCTACCTGGTCTCTCTGTCCTCTACCTGGTCTCTCTGTCCTCTACCTGGTCTCTTTGTCCTCTACCTGGTCTATCCACATCTCTTTGTCCTCTACCCGGTCTATCCACATCTCTTTGTCCTCTACCTGGTCTCTCTGTCCTCTACCTTGGTCTCTCTGTCCTCTACCTGGTCTCTCTGTTCCTCTACTGGTCTCTTTGTCCTCTACCTGGTCTCTTTGTCCTCTACCTGGTCTCTCTGTCCTCTACCTGGTCTCTCTGTCCTCTACCTGGTCTATCCAACATCTCTCTGTCCTCTACCTGGTCTCTTTGTCCTCTACCTGGTCTCTCTGCCCTCTACCTGGTCTCTCCACATCTCTCTGTCCTCTACCTGGTCTCTCTGTCCTCTACCTGGTCTCTTTGTCCTCTACCTGGTCTATCCACTTCTCTCTGTCCTCTACCTGGTCTCTCTGTCCTCTACCTGGTTCTCTTTGTCCTCTACCTGGTCTATCCACTTCTCTCTGCCCTCTACCTGGTCTCTTTGTCCTCTACCTTGGTCTCTTTGTCCCTACCTGGTCTATCCACATCTCTCTGTCCTCTACCTGGTCTCTCTTGTCCTCTACCTGGTCTCTCTGTCCTCTACCTGGTCTATCCACATCTCTCTGTCCTCTACCTGGTCTCTCTGTCCTCTACCTGGTCTCTCTGCCTCTACCTGGTCTCTCTGTCCTCTACCTGGTCTCTCTGTCCTCTACCTGTCTCTTTGTCCTCTACCTGTCTATCCACTTCTCTCTGCCCTCTACCTGGTCTCTTTGTCCTCTACCTGGTCTCTTTGTCTCTACCTGGTCTATCCACATCTCTCTGTCCTCTACCTGGTCTCTCTGTCCTCTACCTGGTCTATCTGTCCTCTACCTGTCTATCCACATCTCTCTGTCCTCTACCTGGTCTCTCTGTCCTCTACCTGGTCTCTTCTGTCCTCTACCTGGTCTCTCTGTCCTCTACCTGGTCTCTCTGTCCTCTACCTGGTCTCTCTGTCCTCTACCTGGTCTCTCTGTCCTCTACCCTTGGTCTCTCTGTCCTCTACCTGTCTCTCGTCCTCTACCTGGTCTCTCTGTCCTCTACCTGGTCTCTGTCTCTACCTGGTCTCTCCACTTCTCTCTGGGAGCAACAAAACAGGGAGCAGATATACACTTAATTTACAGTGACAAAACATTAAGAACACCTTCCTCATATTGAGTTGTAACCCCCCATGCCCTCAGAACAGCCTCAATTTGTCGGGACATGGAGTCTACAAGGTGTAGAAAGCGTTCCACAGGGATGCTGCCCCATGTTGACTCCAATGCTTCCCCACAGTTGTGTCACGTTGGCTAGATGTCCTTTGGGTGGTGGACCATTCTTCATACACACAGGAAACTGTTGAGTGTGAAAAACCCAGCACCGTTGCAGTTCTTGAAACAAACGGGTGTGCCTGGCACCTACTACCATACCCCTGTTCAAGGCACATAAATATGTAGTCTTTCCCATTCACCCTCTGAATGGCACACGAACACAACCCATGTCTCAATTGTCTCAAGGTTTAAACATCCTTCTTTAACCCGTCTCCTCACCTGGATTCACCTGGTCAGTCTATGTCATGGAAAGAGCAGGTGTTCTTAATGTTTTGTCGACTCAGTGGACGTAGGCCCATTACATCTCCTGTCATTATTAAGATGTGTAAAAACCCCGTGTAGACTATATGTCCATCATGGAACATAAACCATGGAGACTATATGTCCATCATGGAACGTAAACCATGGAGACTATATGTCCATCATGGAACATAAACCGTGTAGACTATATGTCCATCATGGAACATAAACCATGGAGACTATATGTCCATCATGGAACGTAAACCATGGAGACTATATGTCCATCATGGAACATAAACCGTGTAGACTATATGTCCATCATGGAACATAAACCATGGTGACTTTATGTCCATCATGGAACATAAACCATGGAGACTATATGTCCATCATGGAACATAAACCATGTAGACTATATGTCCATCATGGAACATAAACCATGGAGACTATATGTCCATCATGGAACATAAACCATGTAGACTATATGTCCATCATGGAACATAAACCATGTAGACTATATGTCCATCATGGAACATAAACCATGTAGACTATATGTCCATCATGGAACATAAACCATGTAGACTATATGTCCATCATGGAACATAAACCATGTAGACTATATGTCCATCATGGAACATAAACCATGTAGACTATATGTCCATCAGGGAACATAAACCATGGAGACTTTATGTCCATCATGGAACATAAACCATGGAGACTATATGTCCATCATGGAACATAAACCATGTAGACTATATGTCCATCATGGAACATAAACCATGGAGACTTTATGTCCATCATGGAACATAAACCATGGAGACTTTATGTCCATCATGGAACATAACCATGGAGACTATATGTCCATCATGGAACATAAACCATGTAGACTATATGTCCATCATGGAACATAAACCATGGAGACTTTATGTCCATCATGGAACATAAACCATGTAGACTATATGTCCATCATGGCTCCACCAGTCAGTCAGGTGATACTGTTATCCTGCCAGGTCAGGCCAGCTCCACCAGTCAGTCAGGTGATACTGTTATCCTGCCAGGTCAGGCCAGCTCCATCAGTCAGTCAGGTGATACTGTTATCCTGCCAGGTCAGGCCAGCTCCACCAGTCAGTCAGGTGATACTGTTATCCTGCCAGGCCAGCTCCATCAGTCAGTCAGGTGATACTGTTATCCTGCCAGGCCAGCTCCATCAGTCAGTCAGGTGATACTGTTATCCTGCCAGGCCAGCTCCATCAGTCAGTCAGGTGATACTGTTATCCTGCCAGGTCAGGCCAGCTCCACCAGTCAGTCAGGTGATACTGTTATCCTGCCAGGTCAGGCCAGCTCCATCAGTCAGTCAGGTGATACTGTTATCCTGCCAGGCCAGCTCCATCAGTCAGTCAGGTGATACTGTTATCCTGCCAGGCCAGCTCCATCAGTCAGTCAGGTGATACTGTTATCCTGCCAGGCCAGCTCCATCAGTCAGTCAGGTGATACTGTTATCCTGCCAGGTCAGGCCAGCTCCATCAGTCAGTCAGGTGATACTGTTTATCCTGCCAGGTCAGGCCAGCTCCATCAGTCAGTCAGGTGATACTGTTATCCTGCCAGGTCAGGCCAGCTCCACCAGTCAGTCAGGTGATACTGTTATCCTGCCAGGTCAGGCCAGCTCCATCAGTCAGTCAGGTGATACTGTTATCCTGCCAGGCCAGCTCCACCAGTCAGTCAGGTGATACTGTTATCCTGCCAGGTCAGGCCAGCTCCACCAGTCAGTCAGGTGATACTGTTATCCTGCCAGGCCAGCTCCATCAGTCAGTCAGGTGATACTGTTATCCTGCCAGGCCAGCTCCATCAGTCAGTCAGGTGATACTGTTATCCTGCCAGGTCAGGCCAGCTCCATCAGTCAGTCAGGTGATACTGTTATCCTGCCAGGTCAGGCCAGCTCCATCAGTCAGTCAGGTGATACTGTTATCCTGCCAGGTCAGGCCAGCTCCACCAGTCAGTCAGGTGATACTGTTATCCTGCCAGGTCAGGCCAGCTCCATCAGTCAGTCAGGTGATACTGTTATCCTGCCAGGCCAGCTCCACCAGTCAGTCAGGTGATACTGTTATCCTGCCAGGTCAGGCCAGCTCCACCAGTCAGTCAGGTGATACTGTTATCCTGCCAGGTCAGCTCCACCAGTCAGTCAGGTGATACTGTTATCCTGCCAGGCCAGCTCCACCAGTCAGTCAGGTGATACTGTTATCCTGCCAGGTCAGCTCCACCAGTCAGTCAGGTGATACTGTTATCCTGCCAGGCCAGCTCCATCAGTCAGTCAGGTGATACTGTTATCCTGCCAGGCCAGCTCCACCAGTCAGTCAGGTGATACTGTTATCCTGCCAGGTCAGGCCAGCTCCATCAGTCAGTCAGGTGATACTGTTATCCTGCCAGGCCAGCTCCATCAGTCAGTCAGGTGATACTGTTATCCTGCCAGGTCAGGCCAGCTCCACCAGTCAGTCAGGTGATACTGTTATCCTGCCAGGTCAGGCCAGCTCCATCAGTCAGTCAGGTGATACTGTTATCCTGCCAGGCCAGCTCCACCAGTCAGTCAGGTGATACTGTTATCCTGCCAGGCCAGCTCCATCAGTCAGTCAGGTGATACTGTTATCCTGCCAGGTCAGCTCCACCAGTCAGTCAGGTGATACTGTTATCCTGCCAGGCCAGCTCCATCAGTCAGTCAGGTGATACTGTTATCCTGCCAGGTCAGCTCCACCAGTCAGTCAGGTGATACTGTTATCCTGCCAGGTCAGGCCAGCTCCACCAGTCAGTCAGGTGATACTGTTATCCTGCCAGGTCAGGCCAGCTCCACCAGTCAGTCAGGTGATACTGTTATCCTGCCAGGTCAGGCCAGCTCCATCAGTCAGTCAGGTGATACTGTTATCCTGCCAGGCCAGCTCCACCAGTCAGTCAGGTGATACTGTTATCCTGCCAGGCCAGGCCAGCTCCACCAGTCAGTCAGGTGATACTGTTATCCTGCCAGGTCAGGCCAGCTCCACCAGTCAGTCAGGTGATACTGTTATCCTGCCAGGTCAGGCCAGCTCCATCAGTCAGTCAGGTGATACTGTTATCCTGCCAGGTCAGGCCAGCTCCATCAGTCAGTCAGGTGATACTGTTATCCTGCCAGGTCAGGCCAGCTCCATCAGTCAGTCAGGTGATACTGTTATCCTGCCAGGCCAGCTCCACCAGTCAGTCAGGTGATACTGTTATCCTGCCAGGTCAGGCCAGCTCCACCAGTCAGTCAGGTGATACTGTTATCCTGCCAGGCCAGCTCCACCAGTCAGTCAGGTGATACTGTAGAACATTAAGCCTATATAATATAATATAATGTTTTAAGTCGTTATAATAAGAGATGTCATTCTCCCAAAGTGAAGCTCCGCCCAGAGGAATGTGGCGTCCATCAGAATGTTTCTAGCCTGCAGCTGTAATTCCAGGCGCTTTAGGAAACGGACCCCAGAAGCATCTCTGTGAGGCTCGTAGCGGCTAAAAAACGACACATTAAAGCTGGTGTGGCGCTGAATTATGGTCTGTGACGCAACAACATACCACTCTGGTTGAAGGGCCCAGCCTCCCAGACCCAGACCTAGCTCCCCCAGACCCCAGCTCCCCCAGACCTAGCTCCCCCAGGCCCCAGACCTAGCTCCCCCAGACCCCAGCTCCCCCAGACCCCAGCTCCCCCAGACCCCAGCTCCCCCAGACCTAGCTCCCCCAGGCCCCAGACCTCCCCCAGCCCCAGACCTAGCTCCCCCAGACCTAGCTCCTCCAGCCCCAGACCTAGCTCCCCCCAGCCCCAAACCTAGCTCCACCCATCCCCAGCTCCCCCAGCTCCAGCTCCCCCATCCCCAGCTCCCCCAGCCCCAGCTCCCCCAGCCCCAGGCCTAGCTCCCCCAGCCCCAGACCTAGCTCCCCCAGCCCCAGACCTAGCTCCCCCAGCCCCAGCTCCCCCATCCCCAGACCTAGCTCCCCCAGACCCAGCTCCCCCAGCCCCAGACCTAGCTCCCCCAGCCCCAGCTCCCCCAGCCCCAGACCTAGCTCCCCCAGCCCCAGCTCCCCCAGCCCCAGACCTAGCTCCCCCAGACCCAGCTCCCCCAGCCCCAGCTCCCCAGCCCTAGACCTAGCTCCCCCAGACCCAGCTCCCCCAGCCCCAGCTCCCCAGCCCTAGACCTAGCTCCCCCAGCTCCAGCTCCCCCAGACCCCCCCAGCCCCAGCTCCCCAGCCCTAGACCTAGCTCCCCCAGCTCCAGCTCCCCCAGACCCCCCCAGCCCCAGCTCCCCAGCCCTAGACCTAGCTCCCCCAGCTCCAGCTCCCCCAGACCCCCCAGCCCCAGCTCCCCAGCCCTAGACCTAGCTCCCCCAGCTCCAGCTCCCCCAGATCCCCCCAGCCCCAGCTTCCCCATACCCAGTTCCCCCAGCCCGACACAGCTCCCCCAGCCCCAGCTCCCCCAGCCCCACCTTCCCCAGACCCAGCTCCCCCAGCCCCACCTTCCCCAGACCCAGCTCCCCCAGACCCATGTGCTTCTGTCAGGTGGCCGAGCCTCCTACCCGGAGAACCGCCAGGCAGTGTGATTGATGCAGGTGGCAACTTCCCCCACAATCCCCCTAAACCCCTCCATTTATTTTACAGGCAGCCATTTTATTAGGGTTAACAGGTTTAACAGCCGTCCCAATTGGTCGTCTCGGCGGGGTCTCGGTGAAGTCGGAAGGGCCAGACGCTGCCTTTCATTAAACATTAAGTTGACTTTGGTGCTGTCTGGTACGCCTCTGGTTCTGTTGTCTGGTACTGTCTGGTACTACTGTCTGGTACGCCTCTGGTACTGTCTGGTACTGTTGTCTGGTACTGCTGTCTGGTATTGCTCTGGTACTGTTGTCTGGTACGGCTCTGGTACTGTTGTCTGGTACTACTGTCTGGTACTACTGTCTGGTACTGTTGTCTGGTACGGCTCTGGTACTGTCTGGTACTGTTGTCTGGTACTACTGTCTGGTACTGTTGTCTGGTACGGCTCTGGTACTGTTGTCTGGTACTACTGTCTGGTACGGCTGTCTGGTACTGTCTAGTACGGCTCTGGTACTGTTGTCTGGTACTGCTGTCTGGTATGGCTGTCTGGTACTGTCTGGTACGGCTCTGGTACTGTTGTCTGGTACTGTCTGGTACGGCTCTGGTACGGCTCTGGTACTGTTGTCTGGTACTACTGTCTGGTACTGCTGTCTGGTACTGTTGTCTGGTACTACTGTCTGGTACTGTCTGGTACGGCTCTGGTACTGTCTAGTACGGCTGTCTGGTACGGCTCTGGTACTGTTGTCTGGTACTGCTGTCTGGTACTGTTGTCTGGTACTGTTGTCTGGTACTGCTGTCTGGTACGGCTCTGGTACTGTTGTCTGGTACTGCTGTCTGGTACTGTCTGGTACTGCTGTCTGGTACGGCTCTGGTACTGTTGTCTGGTACTGTCTGGTACTGTTGTCTGGTACTACTGTCTGGTACTGTCTGGTACTGCTCTGGTAATGTCTGGTACTGCTGTCTGATACTGTCTGGGACTACTGTCTGGCACTACTGTCTGGTACGGCTCTGGTACTGTTGTCTGGTACTGTCTGGTACTACTGTCTGGTACTACTGTCTGGTACTGCTGTCTGGTACTGCTGTCTGGTACTGCTGTCTGGTACGGCTATGGTACGGCTATGGTACTGTTGTCTGGTACTACTGTCTGGTACTGCTCTGGTACTGTTGTCTGGTACTGTTGTCTGGTACTACTGTCTGGTACTACTGTCTGGTACTACTGTCTGGTACTGCTCTGGTACTACTGTCTGGTACTGTTGTCTGGTACTACTGTCTGGTACTGCTCTGGTACTACTGTCTGGTACTACTGTCTGGTACTGCTGTCTGGTACTGTCTGGTACTGCTGTGCTACTGGTTACTCTCTCAGTGGTGGTTAGCTGGTTGGTTACTCCCTCAGCGGTGGTTAGCTGGTTGGTTACTCTCTCAGTGGTGGTTAGCTGGTTGGTTACTCTCTCAGTGGTGGTTAGCTGGTTGGTTACTCTCTCAGTGGTAGTTAGCTGGTTGGTTACTCTCTCAGTGGTAGTTAGCTGGTTTGTTACTCTCTCAGTGGTAGTTAGCTGGTTTGTTACTCTCTCAGTGGTAGTTAGCTGGTTTGTTACTCTCTCAGTGGTAGTTAGCTGGTTGGTTACTCTCTCAGCGGTAGTTAGCTGGTTGGTTACTCTCTCAGCGGTAGTTAGCTGGTTGGTTACTCTCTCAGTGGTAGTTAGCTGGTTTGTTACTCTCTCAGTGGTAGTTAGCTGGTTGGTTACTCTCTCAGTGGTAGTTAGCTGGTTGGTTACTCCCTCAGTGGTAGTTAGCAGGTTGGTAACTCAGTGGTAGTTAGCTGGTTGGTAACTCAGTGGTGGTTAGCTGGTTGGTTACTCTCTCAGTGGTAGTTAGCTGGTTGGTTACTCTCTCAGTGGTAGTTAGCTGGTTGGTTACTCTCTCAGTGGGAGTTAGCTGGCTGGTTACTCTCTCAGTGGTAGTTAGCTGGTTGGTTACTCCCTCAGTGGTTGTTAGCTGGTTGGTTACTCTCTCAGTGGTAGTTAGCTGATTGGTTACTCTATCAGTGGTAGTTAGCTGGTTGGTTACTCCCTCAGTGGTAGTTAGCAGGTTGGTAACTCAGTGGTAGTTAGCTGGTTGGTAACTCAGTGGTGGTTAGCTGGTTGGTTACTCTCTCAGTGGTAGTTAGCTGGTTGGTTACTCTCTCAGTGGTAGTTAGCTGGCTGGTTACTCTCTCAGTGGTAGTTAGCTGGTTGGTTACTCTCTCAGTGGTAGTTAGCTGGTTGGTTACTCCCTCAGTGGTTGTTAGCTGGTTGGTTACTCTCTCAGTGGTAGTTAGCTGATTGGTTACTCTATCAGTGGTAGTTAGCTGGTTGGTTACTCCCTCAGTGGTAGTTAGCAGGTTGGTAACTCAGTGGTAGTTAGCTGGTTGGTTATTAGAACGATGCTTATCTCTGAGGCCACTCTACAGCGTCTCTGAGTCTGTGCTGAATGATAAGAATTCCTGAGTGACGATGTTGAGCTAACCACTCAGTCCTATTTACCTGATTACAACTACCGGTTTCTCTACCAGGCTATTTATCTACAGGCCCTCCATGGAAACCACTAAATAACCTCAACCTCATTGACTTGAGTGGGGGTTAGCTAGGCTAGTTTACTGTTTAACCAGGGCTTAACGCTCACTTTCAGTTACACATTAGCCCTGGTGATGCCAAGACACAATTAACCGCTGTCCCAAGACAGAGAAAGGTCTATAGAGACAGATGCATTACTGCTGGGACTAACAGTTGACACGTGTCATTAAGACCTCAGTCAGGGTCACGACCTTTAGAGACAGGGCTTTATGGTCGAGGCTCTTTTCATGGCTGTAACATCAATATATTTCCTGTTACTCTGTGTCATCGTTGACTGGCGTCCTGGTGGTGGTGTCCTGGTGGTGGTGTCCTGTGTCATCGTTGACTGGCGTCCTGGTGGTGGTGTCCTGGTGGTGGTGTCCTGTGTCATCGTTGACTGGCGTCCTGGTGGTGGTGTCCTGGTGGTGGTGTCCTGTGTCATCGTTGACTGGCGTCCTGGTGGTGGTGTCCTGGTGGCGTCCAGGTGGTGGGGTCCTGGTGGTGGCGTCCTGGTGGTGGCGTCCTGGTGGTGGCGTCCTGGTGGTGGTGTCCTGGTGGTGGTGTCCTGGTGACGTCCTGGTGGTGGTGTCCTGGTGGTGGCGTCATGGTGGTGGCGTCCTGGTGGTGGCGTCCTGGTGGTGGCGTCCCTGGTGGTGGCGTCCTGGTGGTGGCGTCCTGGTGGTGGTGTCCTGTGTCATCGTTGACTGGCGTCCTGGTGGTGGCGTCCTGGTGGTGGCGTCCTGGTGGTGGCGTCCTGGTGGTGGCGTCCTGGTGGTGGCGTCCTGGTGGTGGTGTCCTGGTGGTGGTGTCCTGGTGGTGGTGTTCTGGTGGCGTCCTGGTGGTGGTGTCCTGGTGGTGGTGTCCTGGTGGTGGCGTCCTGGTGGTGGTGTCCTGTGTCATCGTTGACTGGCGTCCTGGTGGTGGTGTCCTGGTGGTGGTGTCCTGGTGGTGTCCTGGTGGTGGTGTCCTGGTGGTGGCGTCCTGGTGGTGGCGTCCTGGTGGTGGCGTCCTGGTGGTGGCGTCCTGGTGGTGGTGTCCTGGTGGTGGTGTCCTGGTGGCGTCCTGGTGGTGGCGTCCTGTGTCATCGTTGACACAGGCGTCCTGGTGGTGGTGTCCTGGTGGTGGCGTCCTGGTGGTGGCGTCCTGGTGGTGGTGTCCTGGTGGTGGTGTCCTGGTGGCGTCCTGGTGGTGGCGTCCTGTGTCATCGTTGACACAGGCGTCCTGGTGGTGGTGTCCTGGTGGTGGCGTCCTGGTGGTGGTGTCCTGGTGGTGGTGTCCTGGTGGTGGTGTCCTGGTGACGTCCTGGTGGTGGTGTCCTGGTGGTGGCGTCCTGGTGGTGTCCTGGTGGTGGCGTCCTGGTGGTGGTGTCCTGTGTCATCGTTGACTGCCATGACATGTCCAGGCCCAGTGTGTGAGTCCTGCGGTGAGAAGGAGAGGAACCTGGTGTCCTGGTGGTGGCGTCCTGGTGGTGGTGTCCTGGTGGTGGCGTCCGGTTTCATTCATCGTTGACTGGCGTCCTGGTGGTGGTGTCCTGGTGGTGGTGTCCTGGTGGTGGCGTCCTGTGTCATCGTTGACTGGCGTCCTGGTGGTGGCGTCCTGGTGGTGGTGTCCTGTGTCATCGTTGACTGGCGTCCTGGTGGTGGCGTCCTGGTGGTGGTGTCCTGGTGGTGGTGTCCTGGTGGTGGTGTCCTGGTGGTGGCGTCCTGGTGGTGTCCTGGTGGTGGCGTCCTGGTGGTGGTGTCCTGTGTCATCGTTGACTGCCATGACATGTCCAGGCCCAGTGTGTGAGTCCTGCGGTGAGAAGGAGAGGAACCTGGTGTCCTGGTGGTGGCGTCCTGGTGGTGGCGTCCTGGTGGTGGTGTCCTGGTGGTGGTGTCCTGGTGGTGGTGTCCTGGTGGTGGTGTCCTGGTGGTGGTGTCCTGGTGGTGGCGTCCTGGTGGTGGTGTCCTGTGTCATCGTTGACTGCCATGACATGTCCAGGCCCAGTGTGTGAGTCCTGCGGTGAGAAGGAGAGGAACCTGGTGTCCTGGTGGTGGTGTCCTGGTGGTGGCATCTTGGTGGTGGTGTCCTGGTGGTGGTGTCCTGGTGGTGGCGTCCTGTGTCATCGTTGACTGCCATGACATGTCGAGGCCCAGTGTGTGAGTCCTGCGGTGAGAAGGGAATCTCTCTGCTCCATGTGGCGTCCTGGTGGCGTCCTGGTGGTGTCATGGTGTCATAGGCTTCTGTCATACCAATTCTATTACAACACCTCTCTAACGTTTCATATATCTCTATTGGGGATGGCTTGTGCCTCTCCAAATCGCCATGGTCACATGGCACGTCCCCTCTCCATGGTCACATGGTCCAACACAGCACTCCAGAGGGTTGTTGAGGTGACATCATCTCCCTCTCTCTCCTCGCCTCTCTTCCATCAGCACTCAGTGTTAACACTGAATCAACCAACAGATATGTTTTCTACCTTCCATCCATCCATCTTCGTTCCATCCATCTTCATTCCCTCCCTCAGTCTTCGTTCCCTCCTTCCATCTTCATTCCCTCCATCCATCTTCGTTCCATCCATCCATCTTCGTTCCCTCCTTCCATCTTCATTCCATCCATCCATCTTCATTCCCTCCCTCTATCCATCTTCGTTCTCTCCATCCATATTCGTTCCATCCATCCATCTTCATTCCCTCCCTCTATCCATCTTCGTTCTCTCCATCCATCCTCATTCCATCCATCCTCATTCCCTCCATCCATCTTCGTTCCCTCCATCCATCTTCGTTCCCTCCATCCATCCTCATTCCATCCATCCATCCTCATTCCCTCCATCCATCCTCATTCCCTCCCATCCATCCTCATTCCCTCCCATCCATCCTCATTCCCTCCATCCATCCTCATTCCCTCCATCCATCCTCATTCCCTCCCATCCATCATCATTCCCTCCCATCCATCCTCATTCCCTCCATCCATCCTCATTCCCTCCCATCCATCTTCATTACATCCATCCTCATTCCCTCCCATCCATCCTCATTCCCTCCCATCCATCCTCATTCCCTCCATCCCATCCTCATTCCCTCCCATCCATCCTCATTCCCTCCCATCCATCCTCATTCCCTCCCATCCATCCTCATTCCCTCCCATCCATCCTCATTCCCTCCCATCCATCTTCATTCCATCCATCCTCATTCCCTCCCATCCATCCTCATTCCCTCCATCCCATCCTCATTCCCTCCCATCCATCATCATTCCCTCCCATCCATCCTCATTCCCTCCCATCCATCCTCATTCCCTCCCATCCATCTTCATTCCATCCATCCTCATTCCCTCCCATCCATCCTCATTCCCTCCCACCCATCCTCATTCCCTCCCATCCATCTTCCATCTCTCTAGTAATGGAAAAGTTGATTCTGTATATCTGCATAAAGTGAGCGTAGATTGAGACAGCAACCTGAGAACTCACGGCTAAGTTTCCCTCCAAAACACACAGCCTGGGATTTCACTTTCCTTTCCATATTTCCTAGAGAAGGAGTGACAGGCTGCTTGGAGGAGCTGCTTGGAGGAGCTGCTTGGAGGAGCTGCTTGGAGGAGCTGCTTGGGAGGAGCTGCTTGGAGGAGCTGCTTGGAGGAGCTGCTTGGAGGAGCTGCGTGGAGGAGCTGCTTGGAGGAGCTGCGTGGAGGAGCTGCGTGGAGGAGCTGCGTGGAGGAGCTGCGTGGAGGAGCTGCTTGGAGGAGCTGCGTGGAGAGCTGCGTGGAGGAGCTGCGTGGAGGAGCTGCTTGGAGGAGCTGCTTGGAGGAAGCTGCTTGGAGGAGCTGCGTGGAGGAGCTGCTTGGAGGAGCTGCTTGGAGGAGCTGCTTGGAGGAGCTGCGTGGAGGAGCTGCTTGGAGGAGCTGCTTGGAGGAGCTGCTTGGAGGAGCTGCTTGGAGGAGCTGCGTGGAGGAGCTGCGTGGAGGGGAGGAGCTGCTTGGAGGAGCTGCTTGGAGGAGCTGCTTGGAGGAGCTGCTTATTTCAGCAAACAGAACATGACATGTTCCGGAGGACTCCCCCCTCTCCTCTCCCCCACCTCTCCTCTCCCCCACCTCTCCTCTCCCCCACCACCTCTCCTCCCCACCCTCCTCTCCTCTCCCCCACCTCTCCTCTCCTCTCCCCCCACCTCTCCTCTCCCCCACCTCTCCTCCCTCTCCCCCACCTCCCTCTCCTCTCCCCCCACCTCTCCTCTCCTCTCCCACCTCTCCTCTCTCTCTCTCCCCACCTCTCCTCTCCCCACCTCTCCTCTCCTCTCCCCCCCTCTCCTCTCCCCCACCTCTCCTCTCCCCCACCTCTCCTCTCCCCACCTCTCCTCTTCCCCAACCTCTCCTCTCCCCCACCTCTCCTCTCCTCTCCCCACCTCTCCTCTCCTCTCCCACCTTCTCTCTCCTCTCCCCACCTCTCCTCTCCTCTCCCCCACCTCTCCTCTCCTCTCCCCACCTCTCCTCTCCTCTCCCCCACCTCTCCTCTCCCCCACCTCTCCTCTCTCTCCTCTCCCACCTCTCCTCTCCCTCCCCCACCTCTCCTCTCCCCCACCTCTCTCTCCTCTCCCCCACCTCTCCTCTCCCCCAGCTCCCTCTCCCCCACCTCTCCTCTCCCCCACCTCTCTCTCCCCCACCTCTCCTCTCCCCCACCTCTCCTCTCCCCACCTCTCCTCTCCCCACCTCTCCTCTCTCTCCCCACTCTCCTCTCCTCTCCCCCCCTCTCTCTCCCCCACCTCTCTCCTCCCCCCACCTCTCCTCCCTCTCCTCTCCCCCCAACCTCTCCCCCCACCTCTCCTCTCCCCCCACCTCTCCTCTCCCCCACCTCTCCTCTCCCCCACCTCTCCTCTCCCCCACCTCTCCCTCCCCCACCTCTCCTCTCCCCACCTCTCCTCTCCCCCCTCTCCTCCCCCACTTAACATCACGTGTTGAAGACGTTCCCAAGACAAACATCAATATATTACGACCTCCAACGTGTTGGGGGAACAACGCTACAATGAACCAGACGAAGAAGACGAGGCAGAAATAATCCTGACAGATCAGATCCCTGCGTTCCCTGGAGGTCATTGATCTCACACCAGACTCCTGAGATCAGATCCCTGCGTTCCCCAGGAGGTCATTGATCTCCACACCAGACTCCTAGTCAAATCCCTCCTGCGTTCCCCAGGAGGTCATTGATCTCACACCAGACTCCTGAGATCAGATCCTGCGTTCCCCAAGGAGGTCATTGACTCCACACCAGACTCCTGAGATCAGATCCCTGCGTTCAGGAGGTCATTGATCTCACACCAGACTCCTGAGATCAGATCCCTGCGTTCCCCAGGAGGTCATTGATCTCAAACCAGACTCCTGAGATCAGATCCCTGCGTTCCCCTAGAGGTCATTGATCTCACACCAGACTCCTGAGATCAGATCCCTGCGTTCCCCTGCCTAAAACTCCAGGAGGTCATTGATCTCACACCAAGACTCCTGAGATCAGATCCCTGCGTTCCCCTGCCTAAAACTCCAGGAGGTCATTGATCTCACCACAGACTCCTGAGATCAGAAACATAGTGATTGTCAGAAAGAAAACCAAAACAATTTTGACTCTGAATCCCCTTTTAAGTAGCAAACAGAGAGGAGAATAAATATATATATATATATTATATATACACACACCTTGTACAACCTAAATGCATTCACTGAAATGTGTCTTCACATTCAACTAAACCCCTCTGAACCAGAATAGAGTACAGAAGTAACCCGGCCTGCAGATCAAACACACAGCCAACCAGCAACCAGCCAGCTAGCCAGCTAACCAGCCAGCCGCCACCAGCCAGTAGCCAGCCAACAGCCAGCTAGCCAGCTAACCACCAGTCAGCGCCAGCACAGCCAGTCAGCCAGCCAGTCAGCCAGCCAGCCAGTCAGCAACAAGCTAGCGCGTCAGTCAGCCAGCCAACCAGTCANGTTGGGGGAAACAACGCTACATGAACCAGACGAAGAAGACGAGGCAGAAATAATCCTGACAGATCAGATCCCTGCGTTCCCCTGGAGGTCATTGATCTCACACCCAGACTCCTGAGATCAGATCCCTGCTTTCCCAGGAGGTCATTGATCTCACACCAGACTCCTGAGATCAAATCCCTGCGTTCCCCAGGAGGTCATTGATCTCACACCAGACTCCTGAGATCAGATCCCTGCGTTCCCCAGGAGGTCATTGATCTCACACCAGACTCCTGAGATCAGATCCCTGCGTTCCCCAGGAGGTCATTGATCTCACACCAGACTCCTGAGATCAGATCCCTGCGTTCCCCAGGAGGTCATTGATCTCACACCAGACCCCACTCCTAGATCAGATCCCTGCTCGTTCCCTAGAGGTCATTGATCTCACACCAGACTCCTGAGATCAGATCCCTGCGTTCCCCTGCCTAAAACTCCAGGAGGTCATTGATCTCACACCAGACTCCTGAGATCAGATCCCTGCGTTCCCCTGCCTAAAACTCCAGGAGGTCATTGATCTCACACCAGACTCCTGAGATCAGAAACATAGTGATTGTCAGAAAGAAAACCAAAAATCAATTTGACATCTGAATCCCCTTTTAAGTAGCAGAACAGAGAGGATATATACACACACCTTGTACAACCTAATGCATTCAACTGAAATGTGTCTTCCACATTCAACTAAACCCCTCTGAACCAGAATAGAGTACAGAAGTAACCCGGCCTGCAGATCAAACACACAGCCAACCAGCCAACCAGCCAGCTAGCCAGCTAACCAGCCAGCCAGCCAACCAGCCAGTCAGCCAGCCAACCAGCCAGCTAGCCAGCTAACCAGCCAGTCAGCCAGCCAGCCAGCCAGTCAGCCAGCCAGTCAGCCAGCCAGCCAGTCAGCCAACCAGCTAGCCAGCCAGTCAGTCAGCCAGCCAACCAGTCAGTCAGTCAGCCAGCCAACCAGCCAGTCAGTCAGCCAACCAGTCAGCCAGCCCGTCAACCAGTCAACCAGCCTGTCTCTTATTAGGACCAGAGAGAATAGAAAGCTGAGGGAATAGGGGCCAGGCTCTGTGGTTCTCACTGCCTCAGCTTTCAGACGGCTCCCTGTTCTCTCACTGCTGTCTGTCTGTCTGTCTGTCTGTCTGTCTGTCTGTCTGTCTGCCTGCCTGCCTGCCTGCCTGCCTGCCTGCCTGCCTGCCTGTCTGCCTGTGCCTGTCTGCCTGCCTGCCTGCCTGTCCTGTCTGTCTGTCCTTCTGTCTGTCTGTCTGTCTGTCTGTCTGTCTGTCTGTCTGCCTGTCTGCCTGTCTGTCTGTCTGTCTGCCTGTCTGTCTGTCTGTCTGCCTGCCTGCCTGTAGAGAAAGACTATACCACATGCAGCCCTCTCAGGCTCTGTGGTTCTCACTGCCTCAGCTTTCAGACGGCTCCCTGTTCTCTCACTGCTGCCTGTCTGTCTGTCTGTCTGTCTGTCTGTCTGTCTGTCTGTCTGTCTGTCTCTGTCTGTCTGTCTGTCTGTCTGCTGTCGTCTGTCTTCTGTCTGCCTGTCTGTCTGCTGTCTGTCTGTCTGTCTGTCTGTCTGCCTGCCTGTCTGTCTGTCTGTCTGTCTGTCTGTCTGCTGCCTGTCTGTCCTGTCTGTCTGTCTGTCTCCTGTCTGTCTGTCTGTCTGTCTGTCTGTCTGTCTGTCTGTCTGTCTGTCTGCGTCTGCCCGCCTGCCTGTAGAGAAAAGACTATACCACATGCAGCCCTCTCAGAGTCTGACATGTTTAAAGCCAAACTAATTGAACAGAATGGATTCCCAGGATAGCAGCTTTAACAGACTCACTTACAGTACTTAACAGACGCACTTACATTACTGCAAGGTGTGTGTGTGTGTGTGTGTGTGTGAGAGAGAGGAGGGCCAGATGTTCTGTGAAGGACACAGTCAGAGCAGTAGACTTTCATCTCCCGTGTTTATGTTTACTCCTCTCCCTCCCCTCTACTCCTCCTCCCCTCACCTCCCCCACCTCTCCCCTCTCATCCTTCCCTCCCCCTCTGCTCTCCTTCCCTCCCCCTCTCCTCCCCACCTCTCTCCCACCTCTCCCCCCTCCTCTCCCTCCCCTCTACTCCTCCCTCCTCACCTCCCCACCTCTCCTCCTCTCCTCCCCTCTCCTCCCCCACCTCTCCCCTCCCCTCTCCCTCTCCTCCCCACCTCTCTCTCCCACTCTCCTCCTCCTCTCCCATCCCCTCTACTACCTCCCCCCTCACCTCCCCACCTCTCCTCCTCCCCTCTCCCTCTCCTCCTCCCCTCTCCCTCTCCCCTCCCCTCCCATCCTCCCTCCTCTCCCCCATCTCTCCTCTCCCACTCTCCTCCTCCTCCCCCACCTCTCCCCTCTCCTCCCCCCTATCCTCTCCACTCCTTCCCTCCTCTCCCCCTCCTCTCCTCTCTTCCCCACCCCTCCTCCCTCTCCCCTCCTCCTCCTTCTCCCCTCTCCCTCCTCCCTCTCCCCTCCTCCCTCTACCTCCCCCCCCTCTACCCTCCCCCCTCCTCTAGCACCACAAAGGCCTGCCTGCGGCCTCCCCTCTCCCCTTCTACCCTCTCCCCTTCTACCCTCCTCCCCTCTCCTCTCCCCTCTTCCCCCTCCTCTCCTCCCTCTCCCCCCCTCCTCCCTCCCCTCCTCCCCTCTCCCCACCTCTCCCCTCTCCTCTAGCACCACAAAGGCCTGCCTGCAGCCTAGCCTCCCCTCCCCTCTCCCCTTCTCCCTCTCCCTCTCCTTCCTCCCTCTCCTCTCCTCTCCTCTCCCCTCCTCCCCTCTCCCCCACCACTCCCCTCTCCTCTAGCACCACAAAGGCCTGCCTGCAGCCTAGCCTCCCACATCTGGTTTAAATAAAGGGACCTGTTAGATGGTAAATACCTTGTTGATGCTGTGGTTGATTTCCTAACCATCTGAGACACTGGTACAGCAGCACTTCCTGATGTGATGACCGTGTGATTGGGTTTTTCCCCCCAAACCAAGCCTACAGGCAGCTCATCCATCTCTCTGTACCCCCCCAAACCAGACTACAGCAGCTCATCCATCTCTCTGTACTTCCCCCCACCCCCCAACCAAGACTACAGGGCAGCTCATCCATCTCTCGTACCCCCCAAACCAAGACTACAGGCAGCTCATCCATCTCTCTGTACCCCCCCAACCCAAGACTACAGGCAGCTCATCACATCTCTGCTGTACCCCCCCAACCAAGACTACAGGCAGCTCATCCATCTCTCTGTTACCCCCCCCAAACCAAGACTACAGGCAGCTCCATCCATCTCTCTGTACCCCCCAAACCAGAGACTACAGGCAGCTCATCCATCTCTCTGTACCCCCCACACCAAGACTACAGGCAGCTCATCCATCTCTCTGTACCCCCCCAACCAAGACTACAGCAGCTCAGCCATCCTATCTGTATCCCCCAAACCAAGACTACAGGCAGCTCAATCCATCTCTCTGTACCCCCCAAACCAAGACTAAGGCAGCTCATAAATCATCCATCTCTCTGTATTCCCCAAACCAAGACTACAGGGCAGCTCATCATCTCTCTGTACCCCCACAAACCAAGACTACAGGCAGCTCAGCCATCTATCTGTATCCCCCAAACCAAGACTACAGGCAGCTCATCCTCTCTCTGTACCCCCCAAACCAGACTACAGGCAGCTCATCCATCTCTCTGTAACCCCCTCCCCAAACCAAGACTACAGCAGCTCATCCATCGCTCTGTACCCCCCAAACCAAGACTACAGGCATCTCATCCTCTCTCGTACCCCCCAAACCAAGACTACAGGCAGCTCATCCATCTCTCTGTACCCCCCCCAACCAGACTACAGGCAGCTCATCCATCTCTCTGTACCTCCCAAAACCAAGACTACAGGCAGCTCATCATCTCTCTGTACCCCCCCAAACCAGACTACAGGCAGCTCATCATCTCTCTGTACCTCCCAACCAGAACCAAGACTACAGGCAGCTCATCCATCTCTCTGTACCCCCCAAACCAAGACTACAGGCAGCTCATCCATCTCTCTGTACCCCCCAAACCAAGACTACAGGCAGCTCATCCATCTCTCTGTACCTCCCAAACCAAGACTACAGGCAGCTCATCCATCTCTCTGTACCTCCCAAACCAAGACTACAGGCAGCTCATCCATCTCTCTGTACCCCCCAAACCAAGACTACAGGCAGCTCATCCATATCTCTGTACCCCCCAAACCAAGACTACAGGCAGCTCATCCATCTCTCTGTACCTCCCAAACCAAGACTACAGGCAGCTCATCCATCTCTCTGTACCCCCAAACCAAGACTACAGGCAGCTCATCCATCTCTCTGTACCCCCCAAACCAAGACTACAGGCAGCTCATCCATCTCTCTGTACCTCCCAAACCAAGACTACAGGCAGCTCATCCATCTCTCTGTACCTCCCAAACCAAGACTACAGGCAGCTCATCCATCTCTCTGTACCCCCCAAACCAAGACTACAGGCAGCTCATCCATATCTCTGTACCCCCCAAACCAAGACTATACAGGCACTAGTCCATCTCTCTGTACCTCCCAAACCAAGACTACAGGCAGCTCATCCATCTCTCTGTACCCCCCAAACCAAGACTAGAGGCAGCTCATCCATTTCTCTGTATTCCCCAAACCAAGACTACAGGCATGCTCATCCATCTCTCTGTATTCCCAAACCAGACTACAGCAGCTCATCCATCTATCTGTATCCCCACAACAAAGACTACAGGCAGCTCATCCATCTATCTGTATCCCCCCAAACCAAGACTACAGGCAGCTCATCCACACCCCGTCTAGCCAGCACCTCGTCTAGCCCACACCCTGTCTAGCCAGCACCCTGTCTAGCCCACACCCTGTCTAGCCCACACCCTGTCTAGCCCACACCCTGTCTAGCCACCACACCTGTCTAGCCCACACCCTGTCTAGCCCACACCCTGTCTAGCCCACACCCTGTCTACCCACACCCCGTCTAGCCAACACCCTGTCTAGCCCACACCCTGTCTAGCCCACACCCTGTCTAGCCCACACCCCTGTCTAGCCCACACCCTGTCTAGCCCCACACCCTGTCTAAGCCCACACCCCGTCTAGCCCACACCCTGTCTAGCCACACCCTGTCTAGCCCACACCCGTCTAGCCAACACCCTGTCTAGCCCACACCCCGTCTAGCCCGCACCCCGTCTAGCCAGCACCCCGTCTAGCCAACACCCCTGTCTAGCCCACACCCCGTCTAGCCAACACCCCATCTAGCCAACAACCTTGGCATCACCCAGGTGGTTTCTCCACACTGGTAGTGGATGAGGTGAGTTCCTGTCCCCCTACATACCGAAGCACCTTGAACACCAGGTAGAAGATACCTACATAAACACTTCCAAACATGACTACATCAGAGTAGCGGTACTCACCAGTACTGAGGCATCTGGAGCAGCTTGCCATAGAGGGCTGTACTGAAGGAAGGGATGAGAGGGGACAGAGGGAGGAAACCGCCTGTACTGTCCAGACAGGTCAAACCAGCCTGGACTCCAAACACCTAGAGGAGGGAGAGACAACACTGTATATAGACATAATATGACCTAGAGGAGGGAGAGACAACACAGTATATAGACATAATATGACCTAGAGGAGGGAGAGAGAGAGAGTGAGAGAGAGACAGAGAGACAGTGAGAGAGCGAGAGAGAGAGAGAGAGAGAGAGAGAGAGAGAGCGAGAGACAGACACAGTGAGAGAGAGAGAGAGAGAGAGAGAGAGAGAGAGACAACAGTGAGAGAGAGAGACACAGTGAGAGAGAGAGAGAGAGAGACACAGTGAGAGAGAGAGAGAGAGAGACACAGTGAGAGAGAGAGAGAGAGAGAGACACAGTGAGAGAGAGAGAGAGAGAGACACAGTGAGAGAGAGAGAGAGAGAGAGAGAGAGAGAGAGAGAGAGAGAGAGAGAGAGAGGAGAGAGAAACAGAGAGACAGAGAGAGAGACACAAGTGAGAGAGAGTGAGAACAATGATCAGTAGTCTGTCTCATATCTAGTCTTTCATAAACAGCCATGTTTCAGACTCCTACTCTGACCAAATGCCTGTCATTAGTGGGCGGGGTCTACTGACAGCTTCAGGAATGCCTTCACCCCAACACATGACTCAGTAATCCAGCCAATCACAGAGAGGATTACAGGCCAGTCAATATTTAGATATGAGAGTGGGCGGGTTCTACTGACAGCTTCAGGAATGCCTTCACCCCAACACCATGACTCAGTAATCCAGCCAATCACAGAGAGGATTACAGACCAGCCAATCACAACAGGGTGTCTCTGACTGACCCGCATGCCTATTAATCACAGCCTCATTACCCATGCTCCGTTACACACTGTGTTTACGTACGGGTCGCCTACAGTAATATTTGACCCGTCATGTGGACTAGAGGCGGCCATCTTTAATATGTTGTATTAGCTCTATTAGACTCTGACTGGGGTCCAGCTGTGACAACAGCAACGGGGCCAGCAGCTGGTAGTAGCAGGAAGTACACAGACCTGCCCTGATACACACATAGACCTGCCCTGATACACATAGACCTGCCCTGATACACATAGACCTGCCCTGATACACATAGACCTGCCCCTGATACACATAGACCCTGCCCTGATACACATAGACCTGCCCTGATACACACAGACCTGCCCTGATACACATAGACCTGCCCTGATACACATAGACCTGCCCTGATACACATAGACCTGCCCTGATACACACAGACCTGCCCTGATACACACATAGACCTGCCCTGATACACATAGACCTGCCCTGATACACATAGACCTGCCCTGATACACATAGACCTGCCCTGATACACACATAGACCTGCCCTGATACACATAGACCTGCCTGATACACATAGACCTGCCCTGATACACATAGACCTTGCCCTGATACACACATAGACCTGCCCTGATACACACATAGACCTGCCCTGATACACATAGACCTGCCCTGATACACATAGACCTGCCCTGATACACACATAGACCTGCCCTGATACACATAGACCTGCCCTGATACACATAGACCTGCCCTGATACACATAGACCTGCCCTGATACACACAGACCTGCCCTGATTACACACATAGACCTGCCCTGATACACATAGACTGCCCTGATACACATAGACCTGCCCTGATACACACAGACCTGCCCTGATACACCACAGACCTGCCCTGATACACATAGACCTGCCCTGATACACATAGACCTGCCCTGATACACTTAGACCTGCCCTGATACACATAGACCTGCCCTGATCACACAGACCTGCCCTGATACACATAGACCTGCCCTGATACACATAGACCTGCCCTGATACACATAGACCTGCCCTTATACACACAGACCTGCCCTGATACACACATAGACCTGCCCTGATACACATAGACCTGCCCTTATAGACATAGACCTGCCCTGATACACACATAGACCTGCCCTGATACACATAGACCTGCCCTGATACACATAGACCTGCCCTGATACACATAGACCTGCCCTTATACACACATAGACCTGCCCTGATACACATAGACCTGCCCTAATACACATAGACCTGCCCTGATACACATAGACCTGCCCTGATACACATAGACCTGCCCTGATACACACAGACCTGCCCTGATACACATAGACCTGCCCTGATACACATAGACCTGCCCTGATACACACAGACCTGCCCTGATACACATAGACCTGCCCTGATACACATAGACCTGCCCTGATACACATAGACCTGCCCTGATACACACAGACCTGCCCTGATACACACATAGACCTGCCCTGATACCATAGACCTGCCCTTATAGACATAGACCTGCCCTGATACACATAGACCTGCCCTGATACACATAGACCTGCCCTGATACAAACAGACCTGCCCTGATACACATAGACCTGCCCTGATACACATAGACCTGCCCTGATACACACAGACCTGCCCTGATACACATAGACCTGCCCTGATACACATAGACCTGCCCTGATACACATAGACCTGCCCTGATACACACAGACCTGCCCTGATACACATAGACCTGCCCTGATACACACAGACCTGCCCTGATACACACAGACCTGCCCTGATACACATAGACCTGCCCTGATACACACAGACCTGCCCTGATACACATAGACCTGCCCTGATACACATAGACCTGCCCTGATACACACATAGACCTGCTCTTATACACACATAGACCTGCCCTGATACACATAGACCTGCCCTGATACACACATAGACCTGCCCTGATACACATAGACCTGCCCTGATACACATAGACCTGCCCTGATACACATAGACCTGCCCTTATACACACATAGACCTGCCCCTGATACACATAGACCTGCCCTGATACACATAGACCTGCCCTGATACACATAGACCTGCCCTGATACACATAGACCTGCCCTGATACACATAGACCTGCCCTTATACACACATAGACCTGCCCTGATACACATAGACCTGCCCTGATACACATAGACCTGCCCTGATACACATAGACCTGCCCTGATACACATAGACCTGCCCTGATACACATAGACCTGCCCTTACACACACAGACCTGCCCTTACACACACATAGACTTGCCCTGATACACACAGACCTGCCCTTACACACACATAGACTTGCCCTGATACACATAGACCTGCCCTGATACACATAGACCTGCCCTGATACACATAGACCTGCCCTGATACACATAGACCAGCCCTGATACACATAGAATGGCCTTATACACATAGACCTGCCCTGATACACACAGGCTAAGTATAGATCTGGGAAACCGGACCAGAATTTAGTCAGAGAGGCTTAGTATGGATCTGGGAAACTGGACCAGAATGTAGTCAGAGAGGCTTAGTATGGATCTGGGAAACTGGACCAGAATGTAGTCAGAGAGGCTTAGTATGGATCTGGGAAACTGGACCAGAATGTAGTCAGAGAGGCTTAGTATGGATCTGGGAAACTGGACCAGAATGTAGTCAGAGTGGCTTAGTATGGATCTGGGAAACCGGACCAGAATGTAGTCAGAGTGGCTAAGTATTAGTCCTGAGACCTTCAGGTCTGTCTGACCAGGAGAGGTGGCTATGGTCCTATAGTCCCAGGTCCTCAGGTCTGTCTGACCAGGATAGATGGCTATGGTCCTATAGTCCCAGGTCCTCAGGTCTGTCTGACAAGGAGAGGTGGCTATGGTCCTATAGTCCCAGGTCCTCAGGTCTGTCTGACCAGGAGAGCTGGCTATGGTCCTATAGTCCCAGGTCCTCAGGTCTGTCTGACAAGGAGAGGTGGCTATGGTCCTATAGTCCCAGGTCCTCAGGTCTGTCTGACCAGGAGAGGTGGCTATGGTCCTATAGTCCCGGGTCCTGAGACCTTCAGGTCTGACTGACCAGGAGAGGTGGCTATGGTCCTATAGTCCCAGGTCCTCAGGTCTGTCTGACCAGGAGAGTTGGCTATGGTCCTATAGTCCCAGGTCCTCAGGTCTGTCTGACCAGGAGAGCTGGCTATGGTCCTATAGTCCCAGACCTTCAGGTCTGTCTGACCAGGAGAGGTGGCTATGGTCCTGTAGTCCCGGGTTCTGAGACCCTCAGGTCTGTCTGACCAGGAGAGGTGGCTATGGTCCTATAGTCTCAGGTCCTCAGGTCTGTCTGACCAGGAGAGGTGGCTATGAGGTTAAATGGGTCTGCATGGGTAGGTCTGACCACCCATGGGCCAAACATTAACCTCTCTGTGACCCTGGCTGTAAGATAAGGACTGACAGTGTGCCTGGCAAACATCCAGGTCTTAGAAAAACACCAGAAAGAGACCAGGACAGAGTCCATTAGATACAGCTCCATTACATCCTGGCTTTAAAGCACCACAGAGAAGCATTACTGGCTTCCTAACCAAGAGGTTAAGATCAGGGGGTTACCACTCACAGTAACAGCACTCTCTCAGGGCAGTGGGAGGCATCTAGATCTTCCCGAGAACACATGTCTAGTCTTCCACTCTGAGACCTGGGAGTTCAACTAGAAATCAAACCGAAATACTTTACGGTCATAAAGAAGTCAAGTACCAGAAGCATCCCTTGCTGAGCGTGCTCAAGAGAGAGAGAGACAGAGAGAGAGAGAGAGAGACAGAGAGAGAGAGAGAGAGAGAGAGAGAGACAGAGAGAGAGAGAGAGAGAGAGACAGAGAGACAGAGAGAGAGAGAGACAGAGAGAGAGAGAGATAGAGAGACAGAGAGAGACAGAGAGAGAGAGAGACAGAGATAGAGAGGAGAGACAGAGAGAGAGAGAGAGAGAGAGACAGAGAGAGAGACAGAGAGAGAGAGAGAGACAGAGAGAGACAGAGAGACAGAGAGAGAGAGAGAGACAGAGAGAGAGAGAGACAGAGATAGAGAGGAGAGACAGAGACAGAGACAGAGAGAGAGAGACAGAGAGAGAGAGAGAGAGAGAGAGAGAGAGAGAGAGAGAGAGAGAGAGAGAGAGACAGAGAGAGACAGAGAGATAGAGGTAGTGAGGAATGGTTCCTCATTAGAAACTACTGTTATTATTGGCATATACAATGACAACCAGATGGTGAATGTGAACGAGGTGAGTTCTGCATCATTAACAGCTATCTGAAGTGGTACTCAGACTGGAAGCAACACACCTCTCTGTCCTCTCAGCCAAACTACCAGGAGACTAAACAGGATCCTCAGAACGCTGACAGAAACACTCTAGAATCTCTACTGTTCTATTTTAGAATCACAAAGCAAAACATTAAAATTGTAGAAGTTGTTCTATTCAAAAAGGACTTGTTTAACTGTATCTATCTTTATCTCTAGAAATAGACCTACAACAAACAGAAAGAGCCTTCTAACTAGAACTGCTACACCTATATGATAATATACATCCTAGATGGTGTTGAACTAACCAGAACTGTTACAACTATCTGATAATAGACATAGATGATGTTGAACTAACCAGAACTGCTACAACTATCTGATAATATACATCCTAGATGGTGTTGAACTAACCAGAACTGCTACAACTATCTGATAATATACATAGATGGTGTTGAACTAACCAGAACTGCTACAACTATCTGATAATATACATCCTAGATGGTGTTGAACTAACCAGAACTGCTACAACTATCTGATAATATACATAGATGGTGTTGAACTAACCAGAACTGCTACAACTATCTGATAATATACATCCTAGATGGTGTTGAACTAACCAGAACTGCTACAACTATCTGATAATATACATCCTAGATGGTGTTGAACTAACCAGAACTGCTACAACTATCTGATAATATACATCCTAGATGGTGTTGAACTAACCAGAACTGCTACAACTATCTGATAATATGCATAGATGATGTTGAACTACTTCTAGTTTCAGAACGCTGATGAACAATCTCCAGTCTTTAATTTAGAAATCAGAATTCAAATGAAAACACACACAATAAGAACAAGATTAGCAAGTTCTCTAAAGGAGAGGACAGAGCTGTAAACGGAGGTCTCTGGCGTTAACCACCTAAAGGAGAGGACAGAGCTGTAAACGGAGGTCTCTGGCGTTAACCACCTAAAGGAGAGGACAGAGCTGTAAACGGAGGTCTCTGGCGTTAACCACCTAAAGGAGAGGACAGAGCTGTAAACGGAGGTCTCTGGCGTTAACCACCTAAAGGAGAGGACAGAGCTGTAAACGGAGGTCTCTGGCGTTAACCACCTAAAGGAGAGGACAGAGCTGTAAACGGAGGTCTCTGGCGTTAACCACCTAAAGGAGAGGACAGAGCTGTAAACAGAGGTCTCTGGCGTTAACCACCTAAAGGAGAGGACAGAGCTGTAAACGGAAGTCTCTGGCGTTAACCACCTAAAGGAGAGGACAGAGCTGTAAACGGAGGTCTCTGGCGTTAACCACCTAAAGGAGAGGACAGAGCTGTAAACGGAGGTCTCTGGCGTTAACCACCTAAAGGAGAGGACAGAGCTGTAAACGCAGGTCTCTGGCGTTAACCACCTAAAGGAGAGGACAGAGCTGTAAACGGAGGTCTCTGGCGTTAACCACCTAAAGGAGAGGACAGAGCTGTAAACGGAAGTCTCTGGCGTTAACCACCTAAAGGAGAGGACAGAGCTGTAAACGGAGGTCTCTGGCGTTAACCACCTAAAGGAGAGGACAGAGCTGTAAACGGAGGTCTCTGGCGTTAACCACCTAAAGGAGAGGACAGAGCTGTAAACGCAGGTCTCTGGCGTTAACCACCTAAAGGAGAGGACAGAGCTGTAAACGGAGGTCTCTGGCGTTAACCACCTAAAGGAGAGGACAGAGCTGTAAACGGAGGTCTCTGGCGTTAACCACTTAAAGGAGAGGACAGAGCTGTAAACGGAGGTCTCTGGCGTTAACCACCTAAAGGAGAGGACAGAGCTGTAAACGGAGGTCTCTGGCGTTAACCACCTAAAGGAGAGGACAGAGCTGTAAACGGAGGTCTCTGGCGTTAACCACCTAAAGGAGAGGACAGAGCTGTGAACGGAGGTCTCTGGCGTTAACCACCTAAAGGAGAGGACAGAGCTGTAAACGGAGGTCTCTGGCGTTAACCACCTAAAGGAGAGGACAGAGCTGTAAACGGAGGTCTCTGGCGTTAACCACCTAAAGGAGAGGACAGAGCTGTAAACGGAGGTCTCTGGCGTTAACCACCTAAAGGAGAGGACAGAGCTGTAAACGGAGGTCTCTGGCGTTAACCACCTAAAGGAGAGGACAGAGCTGTAAACGGAGGTCTCTGGCGTTAACCACCTAAAGGAGAGGACAGAGCTGTAAACGGAGGTCTCTGGCGTTAACCACCTAAAGGAGAGGACAGAGCTGTAAACGGAGGTCTCTGGCGTTAACCACCTAAAGGAGAGGACAGAGCTGTAAACGGAGGTCTCTGGCGTTAACCACCTAAAGGAGAGGACAGAGCTGTAAACGGAGGTCTCTGGCTTTAACCACCTAAAGGAGAGGACAGAGCTGTAAACGGAGGTCTCTGGCGTTAACCACCTAAAGGAGAGGACAGAGCTGTAAAAGGAGGTCTCTGGCGTTAACCACCTAAAGGAGAGGACAGAGCTGTAAACGGAGGTCTCTGGCGTTAACCACCTAAAGGAGAGGACAGAGCTGTAAACGGAGGTCTCTGGCGTTAACCACCTAAAGGAGAGGACAGAGCTGTAAACGGAGGTCTCTGGCGTTAACCACCTAAAGGAGAGGACAGAGCTGTAAACGGAGGTCTCTGGCGTTAACCACCTAAAGGAGGGGACAGAGCTGTAAACGGAGGTCTCTGGCGTTAACCACCTAAAGGACTGAGGAGGGTTTACTATCTGTTGGGCTGACTGTCTAACAACATGGAGGACAGGGGCTGACTGTCTAACAACATGGAGGACAGGGGCTGACTGTCTAACAACATGGAGGACAGGGGCTGACTGTCTAACAACATGGAGGACAGGGGCTGACTGTCTAACAACATGGAGGACAGGGGCTGACTGTCTAACAACATGGAGGACAGGGGTTTACTATCTGTTGGGCTGACTGTCTAACAACATGGAGGACAGGGGTTTACTGTCTGTTGGGCTGACTGTCTAACAACATGGAGGACAGGGGTTTACTGTCTGTTGGGCTGACTGTCTAACAACATGGAGGACAGGGGTTTACTGTCTGTTGGGCTGACTGTCTAACAACATGGAGGACAGGGGTTTACTGTCTGTTGGGCTGACTGTCTAACAACATGGAGGATAGGGGTTTACTGTCTGTGGGGCTGACTGTCTAACAACATGGAGGACAGGGGCTGACTGTCTGTTGGGCTGACTGTCTAACAACATGGAGGACAGGGACTGACTGTCTAACAACATGGAGGACAGGGGTTTTACTGTCTGTTGGGCTGACTGTCTAACAACATGGAGGACAGGGGTTTACTGTCTGTTGGACTGACTGTCTAACAACATGGAGGACAGGGGTTTACTGTCTGTTGGGCTGACTGTCTAACAACATGGAGGACAGGGGCTGACTGTTTGTTGGGCTGACTGTCTAACAACATGGAGGACAGGGGCTGACTGTCTGTTGGGCTGACTGTCTAACAACATGGAGGACAGGGGTTTACTGTCTGTTGGGCTGACTGTCTAACAACATGGAGGACAGGGGCTGACTGTCTGTTGGGCTGACTGTCTAACAACATGGAGGACAGGGACTGACTGTCTAACAACATGGAGGACAGGGGCTGACTGTCTGTTGGGCTGACTGTCTAACAACATGGAGGACAGGGGTTTACTGTCTGTTGGGCTGACTGTCTAACAACATGGAGGACAGGGGTTTACTGTCTGTTGGGCTGACTGTCTAACAACATGGAGGACAGGGGTTTACTATCTGTTGGGCTGACTGTGTGTCACCTTGAGGTAGCAGTGTGTGTGTGTGTGTGTGTGTGTGTGTTACCTTGAGGTAGCAGTGTGTGTGTGTGTGTGTGTGTGTGTCACCTTGAGGTAGCAGTGTGTGTGTGTGTGTGTGTGTGTGTTACCTTGAGGTAGCAGTGTGTGTGTGTGTGTGTGTGTGTTACCTTGAGGTAGCAGTGTGTGTGTGTGTGTGTGTGTGTGTGTGTGTGTGTGTGTGTGTGTGTGTGTGTGTGTGTGTGTGTGTGTTACCTTGAGGTAGCAGTGTGTATAACAGTGGTGCAGCAGGTTATCAGAGGGCTGGCTGAGAGAGGAGACGGTATTGATGAGCTCAGGGGCGAACATGGGAACAGAGTGTTCCACATTAACGCTGTCCACCTGGAACCTGAGGGCCGGCAGAGGCCGCATCGCCTGGAAGACTGGCACACTGACCGGACCTGGTGGGGCCTGGAGGGAGAGAGGAGGAGAGGGGGGTGTAGGGTCAGTGGCAGTCCCTGGTCTACATGGTAGGAGGAGAGGAGAGGAGAGGAGAGGAGAGGAGAGGAGAGGAGAGGAGAGGAGAGGAGAGGAGAGGAGAGGAGAGGAGAGGAGAGGAGAGGAGAGGAGAGGAGAGGAGAGGAGAGGAGAGGAGAGGAGAGGAGAGGAGAGGAGAGGAGAGGACATTATCCAGTCTACCTTCTGTCCCATGATGACAGGAATCAGTGTGTGTAGGAGGTTGAACTCGGCCATGTTGAGGGTGACAGTGACCTTCTGCAGGGTGAGGCAGGTCAGCCTGGTAGGGATAAACTCCTCCAGCACTGATACCTCCTCCTGGGAGGCTGGAGCCCGGGGCACCTCCACTGGGTCTGAGAGAGAGAGAGGGGAGGAGGGAATAGGGAGAGAGGGGAGGAGGGAATAGGGAGAGAGAGGGAGGGGGTGTAGAGAGAGGGGAGGAGGGAATAGAGAGAGAGGGGAGGAGGGAGTAGAGAGAGAGAAAGAGAGAGAGAGAAAGAGAGAGAGAGAAAGAGAGAGAGAGAGAGAGTAGAGAAAGAGAGGCAGAGAGAGAGAGAGAGAGAGACAGAGAGAGAGAGACAGAGAGAGAGGTAACAGGGTGAGTCAGGTGACGATAAACTCCTCCAGGACCACTACCTCTTCCTGGGCTCCTTGACAGGGAGGGGTCAGAGAGCACAGGGGTCAGAGAGCACAGGGGTCAGAGAGCACAGGGGTCAGAGCGCATCACTAGTTAACATGCACCTTCTCTCCCTGAACTGAAAGGCATTGTAACAGAGAGAACACACAGGGCAGGAATACACACACACACACACACACACACACACACACACACACACACACAGGGCAGGAATACACACACACACACACACACACACACACACACACAGGGCAGGAATACACACACAGGGCAGGAATACACACACACACACACACACACACAGGGCAGAAATAAACACACACACACACACACACACACACACACACACACACAGGGCAGGAATACACACACACACACACACACACACACACAGATCCTTTGAAGACCTCTAATTACTCTATGTTTGTAACAATTGAAAGCAACGGATGTTCTGGTTTCAACAGAACTCTGACTCTGGAAAACGACCTCTCTTTCCAAAAATCCCCCAGATGATGTCACCGCTGGCCGCACCAAGTCCACGGCCGACAAAGGTGTTTGGTTTGACCTTTCGACCTTCACAAACAGATTACAGAGGATCCGACTAGGGGACATTATAATAACAGTGATGATGGACACTATGGGGACATTATAATAACAGTGATGATGGACACTATGGGGACATTATAATAACAGTGTTGTCTTGATGGACACTATGAGGACATTATAATACCAGTGATGTCTTGATGGACACTATGGGGACATTATAATAACAGTGATGTCTTGAGTGATGGACACTATGAGGACATTATAATAAGTCTTGTCTTGATGGACACTATGGGGACATTATAATAACAGTGTTGTCTTGATGGACACTATGGGGACATTATAATAACAGTGATGTCTTGAGAGATGGACACTATGAGGACATTATAATAACAGTGTTGTCTTGATGGACACTATGAGGACATTATAATAGCAGTGATGTCTTGATGGACACTATGGGGACATTATAATAACAGTGATGTCTTGAGAGATGGACACTGAGGACATTATAATAAGTCTTGTCTTGATGGACACTATGGGGACATTATAATAGCAGTGATGTCTTGGACACTATGGGGACATTATAATAACAGTGATGTCTTGGACACTATGGGGACATTATAATAACAGTGATGTCTTGAGAGATGGACACTATGAGGACATTATAATAGCAGTGATGTCTTGAGAGATGGACACTATGAGGACATTATAATAGCAGTGATGTTGGTATCTACCTGGTTGTGGTTGGTAACTACCAGGTTGTGGTTGGTATCTACCTGGTTGTGGTTTGTAGTAGGGTTGGTATCTACCTGGTAGTGGTTTGTAGTAGGGTTGGTATCTAACTGGTTGTGGTTGGTATCTACCTGGATGTAGTTTGTAGTAGGGTTGGTATCTACCTGGTTGTGGTTGGTATCTACCTGGTAGTGGTTTGTAGTAGGGTTGGTATCTACCTGGTCGTGGTTTGTAGTAGGGTTGGTATCTACCTGGTTGTGGTTGGTATCTACCTGGTTGTGGTTTGTAGTAGGGTTGGTATCTGCCTGGTTGTGGTTGGTATCTACCTGGTTGTGGTTTGTAGTAGGGTTGGTATCTACCTGGTTGTGGTTGGTATCTACCTGGTTGTGGTTTATAGTAGGCTTGGTATCTACCTGGTTGTGGTTGGTATCTACCTGGATGTGGTTGGTATCTACCTGGTTGTGGTTGGGATCTACATGGTTGTGGTTTGTAGTAGGGTCGGTATCTACCTGGCTGTGGTTTGTAGTAGGGTTGGTATCTACCTGGTTGTGGTTGGTATCTACCTGGTTGTGGTTTGTTGTAGGGCTGGTATCTACCTGGTAGTGGTTTGTAGTAGAGTTGGTATCTACTTGGTTGTGGTTTGTAGTAGGGTTGGTATCTACCTGGTTGTGGTTGGTATCTACCTGGTTGTGGTTTGTAGTAGGGTCGGTATCTACCTGGTTGTGGTTTGTAGTAGGGTCGGTATCTACCTGGTTGTGGTTGGTATCTACCTGGTTGTGGTTTGTAGTAGGGTTGGTATCTACCTGGTTGTGGGTTGTAATCTACCTGGTTGTGGCTTGTAGTAGGGTCGGTATCTACCTGGTTGTGGTTGGTATTTACCTGGTTGTGGTTTGTAGTAGGGTTGGTATCTACCTGGTAGTGGGTTGTAGTAGGGTTGGTATCTACCTGGTTGTGGTTTGTAGTAGGGTTGGTATCTACATGGTTGTGGTTGGTATCTACCTGGCTGTGGTTTGTAGTAGGGTTGGTATCTACCTGGTTGTGGTTGGTATCTATCTGGTTGTGGTTGGTATCTACCTGGTTGTGGTTTGTAGTAGGGTTGGTATCTACCTGGTTGTGGTTTGTAGTAGGGTTGGTATCTACCTGGTTGTGGTTTGTAGTAGGGTTGGTATCTACCTGGTTGTGGTTTGTAGTAGGGTTGGTATCTACCTGGTTGTGGTTTGTAGTAGGGTTGGTATCTACCTGGTTGTGGTTGGTATCTACCTGGTTGTGGTTTGTAGTAGGGTCTACCTGGTTGTGGTTGGGATCTACATGGTTGTGGTTTGTAGTAGGGATGGTATCTACCTGGTTATGGTTGGTATCTACCCGGTTGTGGTTTGTTGTAGGGTTGGTATCTACCTGGTAGTGGTTTGTAGTAGGGTTGCTATCTACCTGGTAGTGGTTTGTAGTAGGGATGGTATCTACTTGGTTGTGGTTGGTATCTACCTGGTTGTGGTTGGTATCTACCTGGTTGTGGTTTGTAGTAGGGTTGGTATCTACCTGGTTGTGGTTGGTATCTACCTGGTTGTGGTTTGTAATAGGGTTGGTATCTACCTGGTTGTGGTTTGTAGTAGGGTTGGTATCTACCTGGTTGTGGTTGGTATCTACCTGGTTGTGGTTGGTATCTACCTGGATGTGGTTGGTATCTACCTGGTTGTGGTTGGTATCTACCTGGATGTGGTTGGTATCTACCTGGATGTGGTTTGTAGTAGGGTTGGTATCTACCTGGTTGTGGTTGGTATCTACCTGGTTGTGGTTGGTAACTACCTGGCTGTGGTTTGTAGTAGGGTTGGTATCTACCTGGTTGTGGTTGGTATCTACCTGGTTGTGGTTGGTAACTACCTGGTTGTGGTTTGTAGTAGGGTTGGTATCTACCTGGATGTGGTTGGTATCTACCTGGTTGTGGTTGGTAACTACCTGGTTGTGGTTTGTAGTAGGGTTGGTATCTACCTGGTTGTGGTTGGTATCTACCTGGATGTGGTTTGTAGTAGGGTTGGTATCTACCTGGTTGTGGGTGGTAGTAGGGTTGGTATCTACCTGGTTGTGGTTGGTATCTACCTGGTTGTGGTTTGTAGTAGGGTTGGTATCTACCTGGTTGTGGTTTGTAGTAGGGTTGGTATCTACCCGGGTGTGGTTGATAACTACCTGGTTGTGGTTTGTAGTAGGGTTGGTATCTACCTGGCTGTGGTTGGTATCTACCTGGTTGTGGTTGGTAACTACCTGGTTGTGGTTTGTAGTAGGGTTGGTATCTACCTGGTTGTGGTTGGTAACTACCTGGTTGTGGTTTGTAGTAGGGTTGGTATCTACCTGGTAGTGGTTTGTAGTAGGGTTGGTATCTACCTGGTTGTGGTTGGTATCTACCTGGTTGTGATCTACCTGGTTGTGGTTGGTAACTACCTGGTAGTGGTTTGTAGTAGGGTTGGTATCTACCTGGTTGTGGTTGGTAGTAGGGTTGGTATCTACCTGGTTGTGGTTGGTAACTACCTGGTTGTGGTTTGTAGTAGGGTTGGTATCTACCTGGTTGTGGTTGGTATCTACCTGGTTGTGGTTGGTATCTACTTGGTTGTGGTTGGTATCTACCTGGTTGTGGTTGGTAACTACCTGGTTGTGGTTGGTAGTAGTGTTGGTATCTACCTGGTTGTGGTTGGTAACTACCTGGTTGTGGTTTGTAGTAGGGTTGGTATCTACCTGGTTGTGGTTGGTATCTACCTGGTTGTGGTTGGTATCTACCTGGTTGTGGTTAGTATCTACCTGGTTGTGGTTGGTAACTACCTGGTTGTGGTTGGTAGTAGGGTTGGTATCTACCTGGTTGTGTTTGGTATCTACCTGGTTGTGGTTGGTATCTACCTGGTTGTGGTTTGTAGTAGGGTTGGTACTCGTGGTCCATGGCGCAGGCCAGCATCTTGAGAAGGCGGTGCACGGCGCTGCTGTTGAGCCGTAAGTCCAGAGGTCCGACCACCAGCCTCTTGACAGACGTCTCTTGGACAGGGGGGACCGGTTCTTCTTTAGGCCCTGTCGCCATGGTGAAGTCCTGCTGCCCTACACACACTGGGACAGAGAGACACAGAGGGTCAGAACCACACACACACTGGGACAGAGACACAGATGGTCAGAACCACACACACACTGGGACAGAGACACAGAGGGTCAGAACCACACACACACTGGGACAGAGAGACAGAGAGTCAGAACCACACACACACTGGGACAGAGAGACAGAGAGCCAGAACCACACACACACTGGGACAGAGACACAGAGGGTCAGAACCACACACACACTGGGACAGAGACACAGATGGTCAGAACCACACACACACTGGGACAGAGAGACAGAGGGTCATAACCACACACACACACACACACACGAACGTACTCACACACTACACACACGTTTGCGCACACACACACTCTCTCTCTCTCTCTCCTCGGCCCTCTATGTGATGTATATTCCAAATGTCCATTCTATCACTCAGCCGTCCCATTATTCACCGATGACACGCAGGTCACTGTTAGAATGATTTACAGCCACCTCTCTCTTATACAACTGGATCCATTAAAACTAGGGGGCGGAGGAGAAGAGGGGACTAAACTGGATCCATTAAAACTAGGGGCGGAGGAGAAGAGGGGACTAGACTGGATCCATTAAAACTAGGGGGCAGAGGTGAAGAGGGGACTAAACTGGATCCATTAAAACTAGGGGGAAGAGGTGAAGAGGGGACTAAACTGGATCCATTAAAACTAGGGGGCGGAGGTGAAGAGGGGACTAGACTGGATCCATTAAAACTAGGGGGCGGAGGTGAAGAGGGGACTAGACTGGATCCATTAAAACTAGGGGCAGAGGGGACTAAACTGGATCCATTAAAACTAGGGGGCGGAGGTGAAGAGGGGACTAAACTGGATCCATTAAAACTAGGGGGCGGAGGAGAAGAGGGGACTAAACTGGATCCATTAAAACTAGGGGGAGGAGGAGAAGAGGGGACTAAACTGGATCCATTAAAACTAGGGGGCGGAGGTGAAGAGGGGACTAGACTGGATCCATTAAAACTAGGGGCAGAGGGGACTAAACTGGATCCATTAAAACTAGGGGGCGGAGGTGAAGAGGGGACTAAACTGGATCCATTAAAACTAGGGGGCGGAGGAGAAGAGGGGAGTAAACTGGATCCATTAAAACTAGGGGGCGGAGGTGAAGAGGGTACTAGACTGGATCCATTAAAACTAGGGGGCGGAGGAGAAGAGGGGACTAGACTGGATCCATTAAAACTAGGGGGCGGAGGAGAAGAGGGGACTAAACTGGATCCATTAAAACTAGGGGGAGGAGGAGAAGAGGGGACTAAACTGGATCCATTAAAACTAGGGGGCGGAGGAGAAGAGGGGACTAAACTGGATCCATTAAAACTAGGGGGAGGAGGAGAAGAGGGGACTAAACTGCATCCATTAAAACTAGGGGGCGGAGGTGAAGAGGGGACTAAACTGGATCCATTAAAACTAGGGGCGGAGGTGAAGAGGGGACTAGACTGGATCCATTAAAACTAGGGGCAGAGGGGACTAAACTGGATCCATTAAAACTAGGGGGAGGAGGAGAAGAGGGGACTAAAATGGATCCATTAAAACTAGGGGGCGGAGGAGAAGAGGGGACTAAACTGGATCCATTAAAACTAGGGGGTGGAGGAGAAGAGGGGACTAAACTGGATCCATTAAAACTAGGGGGCAGAGGTGAAGAGGGGACTAGACTGGATCCATTAAAACTAGGGGGCGGAGGAGAAGAGGGGACTAAACTGGATCCATTAAAACTAGGGGGCGGAGGAGAAGAGGGGACTAAACTGGATCCATTAAAACTAGGGGGCGGAGGAGAAGAGGGGACTAAACTGGATCCATTAAAACTAGGGGGCGGAGGAGAAGAGGGGACTAAACTGGATCCATTAAAACTAGGGGGCAGAGGTGAAGAGGGGACTAGACTGGATCCATTAAAACTAGGGGGCGGAGGAGAAGAGGGGACTAGACTGGATCCATTAAAACTAGGGGCAGAGGGGACTAAACTGGATCCATTAAAACTAGGGGGCGGAGGTGAAGAGGGTACTAGACTGGATCCATTAAAACTAGGGGGCGGAGGTGAAGAGGGTACTAGACTGGATCCATTAAAACTAGGGGGCGGAGGAGAAGAGGGTACTAGACTGGATCCATTAAAACTAGGGGGCGGAGGTGAAGAGGGTACTAGACTGGATCCATTAAAACTAGGGGGCGGAGGAGAAGAGGGTACTAGACTAACATTATTTCATCATGTGATGTACATACATTCATTACACACAGAACACCGTCAGAACACACAGAACACCGTCAGAATAAACAGAACACTGCCAGAACACACAGAACACCGTCAGAACACACAGAACACTGCCAGAACACACAGAACACCGTCAGAACACACAGAACACCGTCAGAACACACAGAACACCGTCAGAATAAACAGAACACTGCCAGAACACACAGAACACCGTCAGAACACACAGAACACTGCCAGAACACACAGAACACTGCCAGAACACACAGAACACCGTCAGAACACAGAGAACACTGTCAGAATAAACAGAACACTGCCAGAACACACAGAACACCGTCAGAACACACAGAACACTGCGCAGAACACCGTCAGAACACACAGGCTCTGTCCCATGGCACCCTATTCCCCATAGGCCTCTGGTCAAAGTAGTGCACTATGTAGGGAACAGGGTGCCATTGGGCCCTAATCTAAAGTAGTGCACTACGTAGGGAACAGGGTGCCATTTGGTCCTGGTCTAAAGTAGTGCACTACATAGGGAACAGGGTGCCATTTGGTCCTGGTCTAAAGTAGTGCACTACATAGGGAACAGGGTGCCATTTGGTCCTGGTCTAAAGTAGTGCACTACATAGGGAATAGGGTGCCATTTGGGATGTGCTCAGAGGGTTCACAGGGCCAGACATGAATTCCTGTTCCACTGAATGAATCGGGGGTTCAAATTCCTGTTTGATTTTGGAGATTAAACGTGTCACTTCCTCTCCCCTGTCTGCGTTGCTATTGGCTGTGGCGGATGAGGACTAATATACACCATGTGGCAGCAGTTAGATCAGATGAAGGACGGAGAGTGATGAAATTAGCTGGGATTTAAAGAATTACAACCATCTCCCATTCCTCCCTCCCAAAACCATCACATTACTTCTCTGTGAAGTCAATAGCGAGTCTGCGAAAACTTGCGATGACTTCGGAAAAACAGGATCGAGTTCCGTTTTAACCTAAAAAGTTTAGGCTAGTTCTGTGGCAACGGTCGGTGACTAATCTGATCGGTTGACACCGGATGGTCTCATCACCGGAGGCTGAACACCGATAGGAAAGTATTACACATTGATGAACCCAACTCTAATCCACCCCCTGACACCATGACACTTATCCACACATCACAACGGGTCTGACAGTCCACACTGACACTATCAATGTTTAGTTTAATTTAGAGGATTATCTGAGCTGACAGGAGGGGAAACTACAACCCAGGGGCTGGCTGCAGGAGGGGGGGGAGAGAGAGACGGGGTGGGGGGGGACAGAGAGACAGGAGGGGAAACTACAACCCAGGGGCTGGCTGCAGGAGGGGGGGGAGAGAGAGACGGGGTGGGGGGGGGGACAGAGAGACAGGAGGGGAAACTACAACCCAGGGGCTGGCTGCAGGAGGGGGGGGAGAGAGAGACGGGGTGGGGGGGGACAGAGAGACAGGAGGGGAAACTACAACCCAGGGGCTGGCTGCAGGAGGGGGGGGAGAGAGAGACGGGGTGGGGGGGGGGGACAGAGAGACGGGGTGGGGGGGGGGACAGAGAGAGACAGGAGGGGGGGACAGAGAGACAGGAGGGGAAACTACAACCCAGGGGCTGGCTGCAGGAGGGGGGGACAGAGAGACGGGGTGGGGGGGGGGGACAGAGAGACAGGAGGGGAAACTACAACCCAGGGGCTGGCTGCAGGAGGGGGGGAGAGAGAGACGGGGTGGGGGGGGGACAGAGAGACAGGAGGGGAAACTACAACCCAGGGGCTGGCTGCAGGAGGGGGGGAGAGAGAGACGGGGTGGGGGGGGGACAGAGAGACAGGAGGGGAAACTACAACCCAGGGGCTGGCTGCAGGAGGGGGGGGGAGAGAGAGAGACGGGGTGGGGGGGGGACAGAGAGACAGGAGGGGAAACTACAACCCAGGGGCTGGCTGCAGGAGGGGGGGGGAGAGAGAGACGGGGTGGGGGGGGGACAGAGAGACAGGAGGGGAAACTACAACCCAGGGGCTGGCTGCAGGAGGGGGGGAGAGAGAGAGACGGGGTGGGGGGGGGGACAGAGAGACAGGAGGGGAAACTACAACCCAGGGGCTGGCTGCAGGAGGGGGGGAGAGAGAGACGGGGTGGGGGGGGGACAGAGAGACAGGAGGGGAAACTACAACCCAGGGGCTGGCTGCAGGAGGGGGGGAGAGAGAGACGGGGTAGGGGGGGGGAGAGAGAGACGGGGTGGGGGGGGGGACAGAGAGACAGGAGGGGAAACTACAACCCAGGGGCTGGCTGCAGGAGGGGGGGAGAGAGAGACGGGGTAGGGGGGGGACAGAGAGACGGGGTGGGGGGGGGGGGGACAGAGAGAGACAGGGGGGGGGGGGACAGAGAGAGACAGGAGGGGGGGACAGAGAGAGACAGGGGGGGACAGAGAGAGACAGGAGGGGGGGGGGGGACAGAGAGAGACAGGGGGGAGGACAGAGAGAGACAGGGGGGGGACAGAGAGAGACGGGGGGACAGAGAGAGACAGGGGGGGATAGAGGGAGACAGGGGGGGAACAGAGAGAGACGGGAGGGAACAGAGAGAGACGGGAGGGGGGGGCAGAGGGAGACGGGGGGGACAGAGAGAGACAGGGGGGGATAGAGGGAGACAGGGGGGGACAGAGGGAGACAGGAGGGGGGGGCAGAGGGAGACAGGGGGGGACAGAGAGAGACAGTATCATGGTCTATAAACCAACATTAGACAGGGTGACCTTCTGAAGGTCTATAGTAGTATCATGGTCTATAAACCAACATTAGACAGGATGACCTTCTATAGGTCTATAGTGGTATCATGGTCTATAAACCAACAGACAGGGTGACCTTCTGTAGGTCTATAGTAGTATCATGGTCTATAAACCAACAGACAGGGTGACCTTCTATAGGTCTATAGTAGTATCATGGTCTATAAACCAACATTAGACAGGCTGACCTTCTATAGGTCTATAGTAGTATCATGGTCTATAAACCAACAGACAGGGTGACCTTCTGTAGGTCTATAGTAGTATCATGGTCTATAAACCAACATTAGACAGGGTGACCTTCTATAGGTCTATAGTAGTATCATGGTCTATAAACCAACATTAGACAGGGTGACCTTCTATAGGTCTATAGTAGTATCATGGTCTATAGACCAACAGACAGGGTGACCTTCTGTAGGTCTATAGTAGTATCATGGTCTATAGACCAACAGACAGGGTGACCTTCTGTAGGTCTATAGTAGTATCATGGTCTATAGACCAACAGACAGGGTGACCTTCTGAAGGTCTATAGTAGTATCATGGTCTATAAACCAACATTAGACAGGATGACCTACTATAGGTCTATAGTGGTATCATGGTCTATAAACCAACAGACAGGGTGAACTTCTGTAGGTCTATAGTAGTATCATGGTCTATAAACCAACATTAAACAGGGTGACCTTCTATAGGTCTATAGTAGTATCATGGTCTATAAACCAACAGACAGGGTGATCTTCTGTAGGTCTATAGTAGTATCATGGTCTATAAACCAACATTAGACAGGGTGACCTTCTATAGGTCTATAGTAGTATCATGGTCTATAAACCAACAGACAGGGTGACCTTCTGTAGGTCTATAGTAGTATCATGGTCTATAAACCAACAGACAGGGTGACCTTCTGTAGGTCTATAGTAGTATCATGGTCTATAAACCAACAGACAGGATGACCTTCTGTAGGTCTATAGTAGTATCATGGTCTATAAACCAACATTAGACAGGGTGACCTTCTGTAGGTCTATAGTAGTATCATGGTCTATAAACCAAGAGACAGGATGACCTTCTATAGGTCTATAGTAGTATCATGGTCTATAAACCAACAGACAGGATGACCTTCTATAGGTCTATAGTAGTATCATGGTCTATAAACCATTAGACAGGGTGACCTTCTATAGGTCTATAGTAGTATCATGGTCTATAAACCAACAGACAGGGTGACCTTCTGTAGGTCTATAGTAGTATCATGGTCTATAAACCAACAGACAGGGTGACCTTCTGTAGGTCTATAGTAGTATCATGGTCTATAAACCAACATTAGACAGGATGACCTTCTGTAGGTCTATAGTAGTATCATGGTCTATAAACCAACAGACAGGGTGACCTTCTGTAGGTCTATAGTAGTATCATGGTCTATAAACCAACAGACAGGGTGACCTTCTGTAGGTCTATAGTAGTATCATGGTCTATAAACCAACAGACAGGCTGACCTTCTATAGGTCTATAGTAGTATCACGGTCTATAAACCAACAGACAGGGTGACCTTCTGTAGGTCTATAGTAGTATCATGGTCTATAAACCAACATTAGACAGGGTGACCTTCTGTAGGTCTATAGTAGTATCATGGTCTATAAACCAACATACAGGATGACCTTCTATAGGTCTATAGTAGTATCATGGTCTATAAACCAACAGACAGGATGACCTTCTATAGGTCTATAGTAGTATCATGGTCTATAAACCATTAGACAGGGTGACCTTCTATAGGTCTATAGTAGTATCATGGTCTATAAACCAACAGACAGGGTGACCTTCTGTAGGTCTATAGTAGTATTATGGTCTATAAACCAACAGACAGGGTGACCTTCTGTAGGTCTATAGTAGTATCATGGTCTATAAACCAACATTAGACAGGATGACCTTCTGTAGGTCTATAGTAGTATCATGGTCTATAGACCAACAGACAGGGTGACCTTCTGTAGGTCTATAGTAGTATCATGGTCTATAAACCAACAGACAGGGTGACCTTCTATAGGTCTATAGTAGTATCATGGTCTATAAACCACCAGACAGGGTGACCTATAGGTCTATAGTAGTATCATGGTCTATAAACCATTAGACAGGGTGACCTTCTGTAGGTCTATAGTAGTATCATGGTCTATAAACCAACAGACAGGGTGACCTTCTGTAGGTCTATAGATCCCAATCCTGTCCAAATGGAGGGGTATGGAACTGAGTCAGAACTCAATCCTGTGAAGAAGAGTGGGCAGACATCACTCCTCCCAGTCGATGTAAGAGACAGTTTCTACAAACGACAGAGTTGAATCAGTGAAGAAGAGTGGCAGACATCACTCCTCCCAGTCGATGTAAGAGACAGTTTCTACAAACGACAGAGTTGAATCAGTGAAGAAGAGTGGGCAGACATCACTCCTCCCAGTCGATGTAAGAGACAGTTTCTACAAACGACAGAGTTGAATCAGTGAAGAAGAGTGGGCAGACATCACTCCTCCCAGTCGATGTAAGAGACAGTTTCTACAAACGACAGAGTTGAATCAGTGAAGAAGAGTGGGCAGACATCACTCCTCCCAGTCGATGTAAGAGACAGTTTCTACAAACGACAGAGTTGAATCAGTGAAGAAGAGTGGGCAGAGTGGGTTTCTACAAACGTCTACAGGAAGTTCTTTCAGCCAAAGGGGTTGAAACACCAGCTATTGAATCTAGAGGTGCACTTATTTAAACCCCACTATGGAATTGCATTTCTGTTGACTTTTAATGAATAAATGATTGTAAAGTATAGTCATTCAGTGTCATTTTGTTAAATTAGGTTACCTTATATCTGTCAATAGTGTCGAGGTGAAGATTACATATCCACCCGTCCTAATATGTACAAACAACTGTCAAAAATCACATCAAATGTATTGGGCACATACACATGGTTAGCAGATGTTAATGCGAGTGTAGCGAAATGCTTGTGCTTCTAGTTCCGACAATGCAGTAATAACCAACAAGTAATCTAGCTAACAATTCCAAAAAAAACTACTGTCTTATACACAGTGTAAGGGGATAAAGAATATGTACATAAGGATATATGAATGAGTGATGGTACAGAGCAACATAGGCAAGATACAGTGGATGGTATCAGGGGTGACCTTCAGTTTTAGCCATGACTGTATATCGTCCCCATATTGATTAAAGAGCTCAGCTTCATTAACTGAATCAATGTTACTGTGGGTCAGTGTTACTGTGGGTCAGTGTTACTGTGGGTCAGTGTTACTGTGGGTCAATGTTACTGTGGGTCAGTGTTACTGTGGGTCAGTGTTACTGTGGGTCAGTGTTACTGTGGGTCAGTGTTACTGTGGGTCAATGTTACTGTAGGTCAGTGTTACTGTGGGTCAGTGTTACTGTGGGTCAGTGTTACTGTGGGTCAGTGTTACTGTGGGTCAATGTTACTATGGGTCAATGTTACTATGGGTCAATGTTACTGTGGGCCAGTGTTACTGTGGGTCAGTGTTACTGTGGGTCAGTGTTACTGTGGGTCAATGTTACTGTGGATCAGTGTTACTATGGGTCAATGTTACTGTGGGTCAATGTTACTGTGGGTCAGTGTTACTGTGGGTCAGTGTTACTGTGGGTCAATGTTACTGTGGGTCAGTGTTACTGTGGGTCAGTGTTACTGTGGGTCAGTGTTACTGTGGGTCAGTGTTACTGTGGGTCAGTGTTACTGTGGGTCAATGTTACTGTGGGTCAGTGTTACTGTGGGTCAGTGTTACTGTGGGTCAGTGTTACTGTGGGTCAGTGTTACTGTGGGTCAATGTTACTGTGGGTCAATGTTACTGTGGGTCAATGTTACTGTGGGTCAGTGTTACTGTGGGTCAGTGTTACTATGGGTCAGTGTTACTGTGGGTCAATGTTACTGTGGGTCAGTGTTACTGTGGGTCAGTGTTACTGTGGGTCAGTGTTACTGTGGGTCAATGTTACTGTGGGTCAGTGTTACTGTGGGTCAATGTTACTGTGGGTCAATGTTACTGTGGGTCAATGTTACTGTGGGTCAGTGTTACTGTGGGTCAGTGTTACTGTGGGTCAGTGTTACTGTGGGTCAATGTTACTGTGGGTCAGTGTTACTGTGGGTCAGTGTTACTGTGGGTCAATGTTACTGTGGGTCAATGTTACTGTGGGTCAATGTTACTGTGGGTCAGTGTTACTGTGGGTCAGTGTTACTGTGGGTCAATGTTACTGTGGGTCAGTGTTACTGTGGGTCAGTGTTACTGTGGGTCAATGTTACTGTGGGTCAATGTTACTGTGGGTCAATGTTACTGTGGGTCAGTGTTACTGTGGGTCAGTGTTACTGTGGGTCAGTGTTACTGTGGGTCAATGTTACTGTGGGTCAATGTTACTGTGGGTCAGTGTTACTGTGGGTCAGTGTTACTGTGGGTCAATGTTACTGTGGGTCAATGTTACTGTGGGTCAGTGTTACTGTGGGTCAATGTTACTTTGGGTCAATGTTACTGTGGGTCAGTGTTACTGTGGGTCAATGTTACTGTGGGTCAATGTTACTGTGGGTCAGTGTTACTGTGGGTCAATGTTACTGTGGGTCAATGTTACTGTGGGTCAATGTTACTGTGGGTCAGTGTTACTGTGGGTCAATGTTACTGTGGGTCAGTGTTACTGTGGGTCAGTGTTACTGTGGGTCAATGTTACTGTGGGTCAATGTTACTGTGGGTCAATGTTACTGTGGGTCAGTGTTACTGTGGGTCAGTGTTACTGTGGGTCAGTGTTACTGTGGGTCAGTGTTACTGTGGGTCAATGTTACTGTGGGTCAGTGTTACTGTGGGTCAGTGTTACTGTGGGTCAATGTTACTGTGGGTCAATGTTACTGTGGGTCAATGTTACTGTGGGTCAGTGTTACTGTGGGTCAATGTTACTGTGGGTCAATGTTACTGTGGGTCAGTTCTGGGTCAGTGTTACTGTGGGTCAGTGTTACTGTGGGTCAATGTTACTGTGGGTCAATGTTACTGTGGGTCAGTGTTACTGTGGGTCAGTGTTACTGTGGGTCAATGTTACTGTGGGTCAGTGTTACTGTGGGTCAATGTTACTATGGGTCAGTGTTACTGTGGGTCAGTGTTACTGTGGGTCAATGTTACTGTGGGTCAATGTTACTATGGGTCAGTGTTACTGTGGGTCAGTGTTACTGTGGGTCAGTGTTGCTGTGGGTCAGTGTTACTGTGGGTCAGTGTTTCTGTGGGTCTACACCTTGTGCTCCAACTTCCTGTTTTACCTGAGATCATTTGGGTTGACTTTTAAAGCATATTTTTCTAAAAAACGTGGGTTTTAAAAATCCTTCACTACTACAGATGATACAAGGTGGATGTTTTGATTTTAACTGATAGAGGGGACTCTTCATCCTGTTGATGGGACCTTCAGTCTTTCACTGAGAGAAACAGTCTTTCACCGAGAGAAACAGTCGTTCACCGAGAGAAACAGTCTTTCACCGAGAGAAACAGTCGTTCACTGAGAGAAACAGTCGTTCACGAGAGAAACAGTCTTTCACCGAGAGAAACAGTCTTTCACCGAGAGAAACAGTCTTTCACCGAGAGAAACAGTCTTTCACTGAGAGAAACAGTCTTTCACCGAGAGAAACAGTCTTTCACCGAGAGAAACAGTCGTTCACCGAGAGAAACAGTCGTTCACCGAGAGAAACAGTCGTTCACCGAGAGAAACAGTCGTTCACCGAGAGAAACAGTCGTTCACCGAGAGAAACAGTCGTTCACTGAGAGAAACAGTCTTTCACCGAGAGAAACAGTCGCTCACCGAGAGAAACAGCCGTTCACCGAGAGAAACAGTCGTTCACCGAGAGAAACAGTCGTTCACCGAGAGAAACAGTCGAAACAGTCTTTCACTGAGAGAAACAGTCTTTCACTGAGAGAAACAGTCTTTCACTGAGAGAAACAGTCTGAGAGAAACAGTCTGAGAGAAACAGTCTGAGAGAAACAGTCTGAGAGAAACAGTCTTTCACTGAGAGAAACAGTCTTTCGCTGAGAGAAACAGTCTTTCACTGAGAGAAACAGTCTTTCACTGAGAGAAACAGTCTTTCGCTGAGAGAAACAGTCTTTCACTGAGAGAAACAGTCTTTCACTGAGAGAAACAGTCTTTCACTGAGAGAAACAGTCTTTCACTGAGAGAAACAGTCTTTCACTGAGAGAAACAGTCTTTCACTGAGAGAAACAGTCTTTCGCTGAGAGAAACAGTCTTTCGCTGAGAGAAACAGTCTTTCACTGAGAGAAACAGTCTTTCACTGAGAGAAAAAGTCTTTCACTGAGAGAAGAGGAATCAGAAGAATGTAAAAGCCCCAGTCAGTCAGACTGACATGTAATTAGCTGTGTGGTACAGAGAGAGTATTTACTGTCTGAAGAGCTACGGGTAAAATACAGGGGGAACAAGCCTCACGGGGAGAGAAAGTCAAATACGAGTCAGTCCCATACTAAACACAGTGACAGATCCCCTCCAGGTGAGGATGGGGTGAGAGAGAGAGAGAGAGAGAGAGAGAGAGAGAGAGAGAGAGAGAGAGGGAGAGGGAGGGGGAGAGGGAGAGGGAGAGAGAGAGAGAGAGAGAGAGAGAGAGAGAGAGAGACGGAGAGAGACAGAGAGAGAGGGAGACACAGACAGAGAGAGGGAGAGAGAGACAGAGAGAGACAGAGAGAGACAGAGAGAGAGAGACAGAGAGAGAGGGAGACACAGACAGAGAGAGGGAGAGAGAGACTGTGTGTGGTCTGAGGAATGAGACACTACCCTTGGTGCTGCTGGTCTCCACTGTGTAGAGGTAATCCATGTAGAAGGCCCCAAAGCGCTGCATGCCTGATATCTCTGTGTAGGTCTCCTGTCAAACACAGACCAGGACAGGAGGTCAGCATAGGGTTAAACAGGCCTGAAGAGACAGGGGGGGGGGGGGGGGTCAGCATAGGGCTAAACAGGCCTGAAGAGACAGGGGGGGGTCAGCATAGGGCTAAACAGGCCTGAAGAGACAGGGGGGGTCAGCATAGGGCTAAACAGGCCTGAAGAGACAACAGGACAGAGAGGGGGGAGGGGGGGTCAGCATAGGGCTAAACAGGCCTGAAGAGACAGGGGGGGGGGTCAGCATAGGGCTAAACAGGTCGATGAGGACTAACAGGTCGATGAGGAGTAACAGGTTGATGAGGACTAACAGGTAGATGAGGACTAACAGGTTGATGATGACTAACAGGTAGATGAGGACTAACAGGTAGATGAGGACTAACAGGTTGATGAGGACTAACAGGTAGATGAGGACTAACAGGTAGATGAGGACTAACAGGGTGATGAGGACGAACAGGTCAATGAGGACTAACAGGTCGATGAGGACTAACAGGTTGATGAGGACTAACAGGTCGATGAGGACTAACAGGTTGATGAGGACTAACAGGTAGATGAGGACTAACAGGTTGATGAGGACTAACAGGTTGATGAGGACTAACAGGTAGATGAGGACTAACAGGTAGATGAGGACTAACAGGTTGATGAGGACTAACAGGTTGATGAGGACTAACAGGTAGATGAGGACTAACAGGTTGATGAGGACTAACAGGTTGATGAGGACTAACAGGTTGATGAGGACTAACAGGTTGATGAGGACTAACAGGTAGATGAGGACTAACAGGTTGATGAGGACAGCTTCCCCTAACAGGTTGTTGAGGACTAACAGGTAGATGAGGACTAACATGTTGTTGAGGACTAACAGGTCGATGAGGACTAACAGGTTGTTGAGGACTAACAGGTAGATGAGGACTAACATGTTGTTGAGGACTAACAGGTCGATGAGGACTAACATGTTGTTGAGGACTAACAGGTCGATGAGGACTAACAGGTTGATGAGGACTAACAGGTAGATGAGGACTAACAGGGTGATGAGGACTAACAGGGTGATGAGGACAGCTTCCCCTAACAGGTTGATGAGGACTAACAGGTTGATGAGGACTAACAGGTTGATGAGGACTAACAGGTTGAGGAGGACTAACAGGTCAATGAGGACTAACAGGTCGATGAGGACTAACAGGTCGATGAGGACTAACAGGTCAATGAGGACTAACAGGTCGATGAGGACTAACATGGTGATGAGGACTAACAGGTCGATGAGGACTAACAGGTAGATGAGGACTAACAGGTCGATGAGGACTAACAGGTAGATGAGGACTAACAGGTTGATGAGGACTAACAGGTAGATGAAGACTAACAGGTTGATATTTAATGTAAAGACTGTAGGTCAGATACAGTATAAAGGAGATGTCAGTCATGTGTAAATACCATGATAATAATTGTGCACTATAAGGCCTGTGTGAGTTCTGACCTTGTGATTGGTGGCATCCAGGATGAACTCTGCTCTGACCCCGTTGTTCTCTGGAGAGCGGTAGTCGAACAGGGAGTTGGTCAGGTAGGTCATGCCTTTACTGCTCAGACTCTCTCCACAGCTGAAGAACACTGCATCCTGGGAGGAGGAGAGGACAGACAATCAATCACAGTATAGAAACATACTGACACAGTCATAGTTTTAACCAACAATCAAACCACACTGCAGGTTCACTGTAAGAGATGTTAGTTTGAGGTAAAGGTTACAGGAGAGGAAGGAGAGGAGAGGAAGGAGAGGATGGTTGAGGAAGGGAAGAAGGAGGGTGAGGAGGGAGAGGAGGGAGAGGAGGGAGAGGAAGGAGAGGAGAGGAAGGGCAGGAAGCTTGAGGAAGAAGAGGAGGGTTGAGGAAGGAGAGGAGGGTGAGGAAGGAGAGGATGGTGAGGAGGGTGAGGAAGGAGAGGATGGTGAGGAAGGGAAGAAGGAGAGGAGGGTGAGGAAGGAGAGGAAGGTGAGGAAGGAGAGGAGGTTTGAGGAAGGAGAGGAGGGTGAGGAAGGAGAGGAGGGTGAGGAAGGTGAGGAGGGAGAGGAGGGGAGGAAGGAGAGGAGGGTGAGGAAGGAGAGGAGGGTGAGGAAGGTGAGGAGGGAGAGGAGGGGGAGGAAGGAGAGGATGGTTGAGGAAGGGAAGGAGGGTTGAGGAAGGAGAGGAGGGTTGAGGAAAGAGAGGAGGGTTGAGGAAGGAGAGGAGGGTGAGGAAGAAGAGGAGGGTTGAGGAAGGAGAGGAGGGTTGAGGAAGGAGAGGAGGGTGAGGAAGAAGAGGAGGGTGAGGAAGGAGAGGAGAGGAGGGTGAGGAAGGCGAGGATGGTTGAGGAAGGGAGGAAGGAGAGGAGGGTTGAAGAAGGAGGAAGGAGAGGAGGTTTGAGGAAGGAGAGGAGGTTTGAGGAAGGAGAGTTGAGGAAGATCAGCCTAGTTCTTTACCTCCTCCAGTCTGTTCAAGTTCTCCTCAAAGTCCCGCACTCCCATGATGCCTTTCAGGCAGAGCGCCCGGACGCCCACGATGCCAATCTGACAGTCGAAGAAGGGTTCCCCCATCATCAGCACCTAGAGGAGAGGAGGAGAGGTGAGGAGGAGGAAGAGAGGAGAGGAGGAGAGGTGAGGAAGAGAGGAGAGGAAGTTTGGAGAGCTTCAGAGAGTGATCAGACCACTGGGCTCCCGGGGAAAATGGAGACAGACTGAGGAACCTTCCCTACAGTGGAGAAGCGCGGTCTCAAAACAGGCCATAATTAACGGCTTTCACTCACAGAAAGGAATGAAAGCACCTGCGGTACACGGTTTAAGAGCCCGTATCATTGGCCGATCAGGAACAAGGCTCTTTGACTGTGATTAGAGTGTGGCGGTGTTACTCTGTGGTGTCGGTGAAGTTACAACGTCATTATGTCTTTATAAAAGACCTGGGACAGATGAAGGCCACCACTCTCAATCTGCTGTAGCAGTCTGGAACCGCCAGCTGGCTCAAATGGCACCCTATTCCCTATATAGCGCACTATTTTTAACCAGAGCCCATAGGGCCATAGGGGTTTGGGTCAAAAGTAGTGCAATAAACAGGGAATAGAGTGCCATTTAGGAGGAAATCCTAAGTGTGGTTCGCCTTGCTTACCGTGGGTTCACCCGAACCACACCAATAAAACCTTATGTTTGAATAATTACAAGCCCTGCTTTCCCTGTTTAATTCTCCTCTCCTCTCCCTGCTTCCACGGCCCTCCTCCTCCTCCTCCTCCTCCTCCTCCTCGTTCCCTGTTTAATTCTCCTCTCCTCTCCCTGCTTCCACGGCCCTCCTCCTCCTCCTCCTCCTCCTCCTCGTTCCCTGTTTAACCATTCTCCTCTCCTCTCCCTGCTTCCACGGCCCTCCTCCTCCTCCTCCTCCTCCTCCTCGTTCCCTGTTTAACCATTCTCCTCTCCTCTCCCTGCTTCCACGGCCCTCCTCCTCCTCCTCCTCCTCGTTCCCTGTTTAACCATTCCCCTCTCCTCTCCCTGCTTCCTCGGCCCTCCTCCTCCTCCTCCTCCTCCTCGTTCCCTGTTTAACCATTCCCCTCTCCTCTCCCTGCTTCCTCGGCCCTCCTCCTCCTCCTCCTCCTCGTTCCCTGTTTAACCATTCTCCTCTCCTCACCCTGCTTCCACGGCCCTCCTCCTCCTCCTCCTCCTCCTCCTTCCCTGTTTAACCATTCTCCTCTCCTCTCCCTGCTTCCACGGCCCTCTTCCTCCTCCTCCTCGTTCCCTGTTTAACCATTCTCCTCTCCTCTCCCTGCTTCCACAGCCCTCCTCCTCCTCCTCCTCGTTCCCTGTTTAACCATTCTCCTCTCCCTGCTTCCTCGGCCCTCCTCCTCCTCCTCCTCCTCCTCGTTCCCTGTTTAACCATTCTCCTCTCCTCTCCCTGCCTCCCCGGCCCTCCTCCTCCTCCTCCTCGTTCCCCATTTAACCATTCCCCACCCCCCTATCTGTTCCATTACTTTGGGAGACCGGCCAGAGACCCAGGAAATCAGTATCCCAGAGAATAAGGTATAAAAATATCTTTAACGCCGAGGGGAACAGGGATCAAGGATCTGGGCCGAGGTCTGGTCCTGAGCTGTGAATTCCCCTGGATTAGATGAGTGGCCCGGAGAGAGAGTTCATGAACGTACTGAGAGAGAGAGAATTAAAAACACCCCTCGGTCCAAGAGTGTCTGCCTCTCTTTAAATGTGATGAATAATCACATAGGCTTATAAAGGACCCGACAGCTGAACGGTCAGAGGATGAGATTACAGTTTGTTATAGTGAGGGATGAGATTACAGTCTGTTATAGTGAGGGATGAGATTACAGTCTGTTATATTGAGGGATGAGATTACAGTCTGTTATAGTGAGGGATGAGATTACAGTCTGTTATAGTGAGGGATGAGATTACAGTCTGTTATAGTGAGGGATGAGATTACAGTCTGTTATAGTGAGGGATGAGATTACAGTCTGTTATAGTGTAGTCGCAGTGAGGGATGAGATTACAGTCTGTAATAGTGTAGTCACAGTGAGGGATGAGATTACAGTCTGTTATAGTGTAGTCACAGTGAGGGACGAGATTACAGTCTGTAATAGTGTAGTCACAGTGAGGGATGAGATTACAGTCTGTTATAGTGTAGTCACAGTGAGGGATGAGATTACAGTCTGTTATATATCAGGGTAATGTATATGATAGTCTGTTATATACCAGGGTAATGTATATGATAGTCTGTTATATACCAGGGTAATGTATATGATATTACAGTCTGTTATATACCAGGGTAATGTATATGATAGTCTGTTATATACCAGGGTAATGTATATGATAGTCTGTTATATACCAGGGTAATGTATATGATATTACAGTCTGTTATATATCAGGGTAATGTATAGTGCAGTCTGTTATATACCAGGGTAATGTATATGATAGTCTGTTATATACCAGGGTAATGTATATGATAGTCTGTTATATACCAGGGTACTGTATATGATAGTACAGTCTGTTATATACCAGGGTAATGTATATGATATTACAGTCTGTTATATACCAGGGTAATGTATAGTGCAGTCTGTTATATACCAGGGTAATGTATATGATAGTCTGCTATATACCAGGGTAATGTATATGATAGTATGTTATATACCAGGGTAATGTATATGATAGTCTGTTATATACCAGGGTAATGTATATGATATTACAGTCTGTTATATACCAGGGTAATGTATATGATATTACAGTGTGTTATATACCAGGGTAATGTATATGATAGTCTGTTATATACCAGGGTAATGTATACGATAGTCTGTTATATACCAGGGTAATGTATATGACAGTCTGTTATATACCAGGGTAATGTATATGATAGTCTGTTATATACCAGGGTAATGTATATGATAGTCTGTTAAATACCAGGGTAATGTATATGATATTACAGTCTGTTATATACCAGGGTAATGTATATGATAGTCTGTTATATACCATGGTAATGTATAGTGCAGTCTGTTATATACCAGGGTAATGTATATGATAGTCTGTTATATACCATGGTAATGTATATGATAGTATGTTATATACCAGGGTAATGTATATGATAGTCTGTTAAATACCAGGGTAATGTATATGATAGTACAGTCTGTTATATACCAGGGTAATGTATATGATAGTCTGTTATATACCAGGGTAATGTATATGATAGTACAGTCTGTTATATATCAGGGTAATGTATATGATAGTCTGTTATATACCAGGGTAATGTATATGATATTACAGTCTGGTATATACCAGGGTAATGTATACGATAGTCTGTTATATACCAGGGTAATGTATATGATAGTCTGTTATATACCAGGGTAATGTATATGATAGTCTGTTATATACCAGGGTAATGTATATGATAGTACAGTCTGGTATATACCAGGGTAATGTATATGATAGTCTGTTATATACCAGGGTAATGTATATGATAGTCTGTTATATACCAGGGTAATGTATATGATATTACAGTGTGTTATATACCAGGGTAATGTATATGATAGTCTGTTATATACCAGGGTAATGTATACGATAGTCTGTTATATACCAGGGTA
>NW_022265976.1:15000-20594 GCF_002021735.2 Oncorhynchus kisutch | reverse complement strand
GAGAGACAGAGAGCAGACAGAAGAGACAGAGAGAGAGAGAGACAGAGAGAGACAGAGAGACAGAGACAGAGAGACAGAGAGAGAGAGACAGAGAGACAGAGAGAGACAGAGAGAGAGAGAGAGACAGAGACAGAGAGAGAGAGACAGAGAGAGAGAGAGAGAAGAGAGGAGAGAGAGAGAGGGAGAAGAGAGGAGGAGAGAGAGACAGAGAGAGAGAGAGAGACAGAGAGAGAGAGAGAGAGAGAGAGAGAGAGAGAGAGAGAGAGAGGGACAGAGAGAGAGACAGAGAGAGAGGGACAGAGAGAGGTCCCTGCACTGCCTGTTCAAAGGGAAACCCCTCAAATGAAATACATCCAATGTGAACGTTTAAAACCAAACGCCTTCAGCTGTCTGCAATTACTCCTGAGGAGAGAGAGAGGCAGGTCCCTGCACTGCCTTCTCAGAGAGAGAGAGAGACAATTAACTGATTAAAAGAAGTCAAACAGGAACTATTGAATCAGTATTAGAAAAGCGACAGGCTCCATTTGGCATGATATTTAACCTCCTGCCCCCTAATGCAGAAACATGATCTGACTGATCTGAACCCGAGGGAAGACACAGATGAATCCACTTCTGAGAGAGAGAGACCGAGATGGAGAGAGAGACAGAGAGAGAGAGACAGACAGACAGAGAGAGACAGAGAGAGACAGAGAGAGAGAGACAGAGAAAAGGTAGCTTTGGTACAACAACAATAATGTCAGTAGGAAAAATTCAGAATTGCTCAAATAATTTATATTTTAATTCGAGCACATTCCACAATATTCCAAAACTGGACACACACAGACACACACTCCCTCCCTGGTCTTCCTACCTTGAATGTGACAGAGGCCTTGGTGCAGTAGAAGCCTATGGAGACAACAGGGTCTTTAGGTGGGTTCTGCTGTGGGCTGGACCGGCCTCCCTCCTCCCCCTGCTGGTAGAAGCCTTCCTCTCCCTCCTCATCCTCAGCTCCCACGATGGCTGGGACAAAGGACCAGGCCCAGGACACCCAGCCCTGGTCCCCCTCCTCCCCTTGCATGTAAAGCTCTGGGCTGGGGTACTGTCCTGCCATGACCTGGGCCTCTGGGTCTCCTTCCAGACCTGAGGAACAATAACACAACACAGATAGGTCAGCTTGATGTCAATACACTGGACGGCTGGGGGACTACGGGACGGCTGGGGGACTATGGGAAGGCTGGGGGACTATGGGAAGGCAGGAGGACTATGGGAAGGCTGGGGGACTATGGGAAGGCCGGGGGACTATGGGAAGGCCGGGGGACTATGGAACTATGGGAAGGCTGGGGGACTATGGAACTATGGGAAGGCCGGGGGACTATGGGAAGGCCGGGGGACTATGGGAAGGCTGGGGGACTATGGGAAGGCTGGGGGACTATGGAACTATGGGAAGGCCGGGGGACTATGGAACTATGGGAAGGCTGGGGGACTATGGGAAGGCCGGGGACTATGGGAAGGCTGGGGGACTATGGAACTATGGGAAGGCTGGGGGACTATGGAACTATGGGAAGGCCGGGGGACTATGGAACTATGGAAGGCTGGGGGACTATGGGAAGGCTGGGGGACTATGGGAAGGCTGGGGACTATGGGAAGGCTGGGGACTATGGGAAGGCTGGGGGACTATGGGAAGGCTGGGGGACTGTGGGAAGGCTGGGGACTGTGGGAAGGCTGGGGACTATGGGAAGGCTGGGGGACTATGGGAAGGCTGGGGGACTATGGAAGGCTGGGGGACTATGGGAAGGCTGGGGGACTATGGGAAGGCTGGGGACTATGGGAAGGCTGGGGGACTATGGGAAGGCTGGGGTCTATGGGAACGCTGGGGGACTATGGGAAGGCTGGGGGACTATGGAAGGCTGGGGGACTATGGGAAGGCTGGAGGACTATGGGAAGGCTGGAGGACTATGGAAGGCTGGAGGGACTATGGGAAGGCTGGGGGACTATGGGGAAGGCTGGGGGACTATGGGAAGGCTGGAGGACTATGGGAAGGCTGGAGGACTATGGGAAGGCTGGGGGACTATGGGAAGGCTGGGGGACTATGGGAAGGCTGGGGGACTATGGGAAGGCTGGGGGACTATGGGAAGGCTGGAGGACTATGGGAAGGCTGGAGGACTATGGGAAGGCTGGAGGACTATGGGAAGGCTGGGGGACTATGGGAAGGCTGGGGGGACTATGGGAAGGCTGGAGGACTATGGGAAGGCTGGGGGACTATGGGTAGGCCGGGGGACTATGGAACTATGGGAAGGCTGGGGGACTATGGGAAGGCTGGGGGACTATGGGAAGGCTGGGGAACTATGGGAAGGCTGGAGGACTATGGGAAGGCTGGGGGACTATGGGAAGGCTGGGGGACTATGGGAAGGCTGGGGACTATGGGAAGGCCGGGGGACTATGGAACTATGGGAAGGCTGGGGACTATGGGAAGGCTGGGGGACTATGGGACTATGGGAAGGCTGGGGGACTATGGGAAGGCCGGGGGACTATGGGACTATGGGAAGGCTGGGGGACTATGGGAAGGCCGGGGGACTATGGAACTATGGGAAGGCTGGGGGACTATGGGAAGGCTGGGGGACTATGGAAGGCTGGGGGACTATGGGAAGGCTGGGGGACTATGGGAAGGCTGGGGGACTATGGGAAGGCTGGGGTGTCCTGTAATTAAGACAGACATGAACAACCAGGTGTCCTGTAATTAAGACAGACATGAACAACCCGAGGTGTCCTGTAATTAAGACAGGCATGAACAACCTGAAGTGTCCTGTAATTAAGACAGGCATGAACAACCTGAAGTGTCCTGTCATTAAGACAGGCATGAACAACCTGAAGTGTCCTGTCATTAAGACAGGCATGAACAACCTGAAGTGTCCTGTGAAAAGAGGACCCTTTGTCAGCTGTATGACTGACATATTGATGGAAAAAAAGACGTTAAAATAAAGCCCAATGTGTTCAACCAAATGGATCTGAGCTCCTGTTTAAACACTCAACTTAAAACCTAGAACCTCCAACCTTAAACAACCAACTCTGACAGACTTAGTGATAATGTAATTACGGGGAACTCTCATTTTCATTTCATCAGTGAAAGAAAACACAGCTTTGATTACACGTCAGGGAGACAGCGGCGGTGACGTAGCCCTCTTCATGAATCTGGACTTCCTGTGGGTGGGACTCAGCCAAGTTGATTCAGCTGAACACTACAAACCACTGGAAGCAGGGCCGGAGAGAGCAGTGCCTCGGAGGGTAGATGGGTTGGTGACGGAAAGCTGACATGGCACCGAGGCACGCAGGTGAGGCAGGATGTAGTGCTTTTCAGCCAGTCAGCCAGTCAGCCAGCCAGCCAGCCAGTCAGCCAGCCAACCAGTCAGCCAGCCAGCCAGTCAGTCAGCCAGCCGACCAGTCAGGCCAGGCCAACCAACCAGTCAGCCAGCCAGCCAGCCGGTCAGCCAGCCAGCCAGCCAACCAGTCAGCCAACCAACCAGTCAGCCAGCCAGCCAGCCAACCAGTCAGCCAGCCAGCCAACCAGTCAGCCAGCCAGCCAACCAGTCAGCCAGCCAGTCAGCCAGCCAAACAGTCAGCCAGTCAGTCAGTCAGCCAGCCAGTCAGCCAGTCAGCCAGTCAGTCAGTTAGCCAGTCAGTCAGCCAGTCAGCCAGCCATTACCGTGTCAGGCTAGAGCAGTGGTTCACAAACCTTTCCACTCATGCCTCTCTTCCATCATCCTCAGTTTTAACGGGAAATTTCCTACATCACCCTGACAGTAGAGTTCTGGCCGGGCCGAGTGGATCATCCTGACAGTAGAGTTCTGGCCGGGCCCAGTGGATCATCCTGACAGTAGAGTTCTTGGCCGGGCCCAGTGGATCATCCTGACAGTAGAGTTCTGGCCCAGTGGATCATCCTGACAGTAGAGTTCTGGCCCAGTGGATCATCCTGACAGTAGAGTTCTGCCCAGTGGATCATCCTGACAGTAGAGTTCTGGCCCAGTGGATCATCCTGACAGTAGAGTTCTGGCCCAGTGGATCATCCTGACAGTAGAGTTCTGGCCCAGTGGATCATCCTGACAGTAGAGTTCTGGCCCAGTGGATCATCCTGACAGTAGAGTTCTGGCACAGTGGATCATCCTGACAGTAGAGTTCTGGCCCAGTGGATCATCCTGACAGTAGAGTTCTGGCCGGGCCGAGTGGATCATCCTAACAGTAGAGTTCTGGTCGGGCCCAGTGATTCATCCTGACAGTAGAGTTCTGGCCCAGTGGATCATCCTGACAGTAGAGTTCTGGCCCAGTGGATCATCCTGACAGTAGAGTTCTGGCCCAGTGGATCATCCTGACAGTAGAGTTCTGGCCGGGCCCAGTGGATCATCCTGACAGTAGGGTTCTGGCCAGGTGGATCATCCTGACAGTAGAGTTCTGGCCGGGCCCAGTGGATCATCCTGACAGTAGAGTTCTGGCCCAGTGGATCATCCTGACAGTAGGGTTCTGGCCCAGTGGATCATCCTGACAGTAGAGTTCTGGCCCAGTGGATCATCCTGACAGTAGGGTTCTGGCCCAGTGGATCATCCTGACAGTAGGGTTCTGGCCCAGTGGATCATCCTGACAGTAGAGTTCTGGCCCAGTGGATCATCCTGACAGTAGAGTTCTGGCCCAGTGGATCATCCTGACAGTAGAGTTCTGGCCCAGTGGATCATCCTGACAGTGGAGTTCTGGCCCAGTGGATCATCCTGACAGTAGAGTTCTGGCCCAGTGGATCATCCTGTTCATGGCTAACCAAGGGCTGAATCACAGCAGTCACAGCAGTCACTGGGGAGAGGAGCTGTAGGTGTACCACTCTGCCAGGGGCTGGGGAGAGGAGCTGTAGGTGTACCACTCTGCTAGGGGCAGGGGAGAGGAGCTGTAGGTGTACCACTCTGCCAGGGCAGGGGAGAGGAGCTGGGGGCTGTAGGTGTACCACTCTGCTAGGGGCTGGGGAGAGGAGCTGTAGGTGAACCACTCTGCCAGGGGCTGGGGAGAGGAGCTGTAGGTGTACCACTCTGCTAGGGGCTGGGGAGAGGAGCTGGGGGCTGTAGGTGTACCACTCTGCCAGGGGCTGGGGAGAGGAGCTGTAGGTGTACCACTCTGCCAGGGGCTGAGGAGAGGAGCTGTAGGTGTACCACTCTGCTAGGGGCTGGGGAGAGGAGCTGTAGGTGTACCACTCTGCCAGGGGCTGGGGAGAGGAGCTGGGGGCTGTAGGTGAACCACTCTGCTAGGGGCTGGGGAGAGGAGCTGTAGGTGTACCACTCTGCCAGGGGCTGGGGAGAGGAGCTGTAGGTGTACCACTCTGCTAGGGGCTGGGGAGAGGAGCTGTAGGTGTACCACTCTGCTAGGGGCAGGGGAGAGGAGCTGTAGGTGTACCACTCTGCCAGGGGCTGGGGAGAGGAGCTGTAGGTGAACCACTCTGCCAGGGGCTGGGGAGAGGAGCTGTAGGTGTACCACTCTGCTAGGGGCTGGGGAGAGGAGCTGTAGGTGTACCACTCTGCTAGGGGCTGGGGAGAGGAGGTGTAGGTGTACCACTCTGCTAGGGGCTGGGGAGAGGAGCTGGGGGC
>NW_022265976.1:0-10000 GCF_002021735.2 Oncorhynchus kisutch | reverse complement strand
CAACCCTGTTCCTGTAGAGAGACGTCCAGACCAGGGCTCTCCAACCCTGTTCCTGTAGAGACGTGAAGACCAGGGCTCTCCAACCCTGTTCCTGTAGAAAGACGTCCAGACCAGGGCTCTCCAACCCTGTTCCTGTAGAGAGACGTCCAGACCGGGGCTCTCCAACCCTGTTTCTGTAGAGAGACGTGAAGACCAGAGCTCTCCAACCCTGTTCCTGTAGAGAGGCGTGAAGACAGGGCTCTCCAACCCTGTTCCTGTAGAGAGACGTGAAGACCAGGGCTCTCCAACCCTGTTCCTGTAGAGAGACGTGAAGAACGGGGCTCTCCAACCCTGTTCCTGTAGAGAGACGTCCAGACCAGGGCTCTCCAACCCTGTTCCTGTCGAGCCGTGAAGACCAGGGCTCTCCAACCCTGTTCCTGTAGAGAGACGTCCAGACCAGGGCTCTCCAACCCTGTCCCTGTAGAGAGACGTCCAGACCAGGGCTCTCCAACCCTGTTCCTGTAGAGAGACGTGAAGACCAGGGCTCTCCAACCCTGTTCCTGTAGAGAGACGTGAAGAACGGGGCTCTCCAACCCTGTTCCTGTAGAGAGACGAGAAGACCAGGGCTCTCCAACCCTGTTCCTGTAGAGAGACGTGAAGACGTGGGCTCTCCAACCCTGTTCCTGTCGAGACGTGAAGACCAGGGCTCTCCAACCCTGTTCCTGTAGAGAGACGTCCAGACCGGGGCTCTCCAACCCTGTTCCTGTAGAGAGACGTGAAGACCAGAGCTCTCCAACCCTGTTCCTGTAGAGAGGCGTGAAGACAGGGCTCTCCAACCCTGTTCCTGTAGAGAGACGTCCAGACCAGGGCTCTCCAACCCTGTTCCTGTAGAGAGACGTGAAGACAGGGCTCTCCAACCCTGTTCCTGTAGAGAGACGTCCAGACCAGGGCTCTCCAACCCTGTTCCTGTAGAGAGACGTGAAGACCAGGGCTCTCCAACCCTGTTCCTGTAGAGAGACGTGAAGACCAGGGCTCTCCAACCCTGTTCCTGTAGAGAGACGTGAAGACCTGGGCTCTCCAACCCTGTTCCTGTAGAGAGACGTGAAGACAGGGCTCTCCAACCCTGTTCCTGTAGAGAGACGTGAAGACCGGGGCTCTCCAACCCTGTTCCTGTAGAGAGACGTGAAGACCAGGGCTCTCCAACCCTGTTCCTGTAGAGAGACGTCCAGAGCAGGGCTCTCCAACCCTGTTCCTGTAGAGAGACGTGAAGACCGGGGCTCTCCAACCCTGTTCCTGTAGAGAGACGTGAAGACCAGGGCTCTCCAACCCTGTTCCTGTAGAGAGACGTCCAGACCAGGGCTCTCCAACCCTGTTCCTGTAGAGAGACGTCCAGACCAGGGCTCTCCAACCCTGTTCCTGTAGAGAGACGTGAAGACCGGGGCTCTCCAACCCTGTTCCTGTAGAGACGTGAAGAACGGGGCTCTCCAACCCTGTTCCTGTAGAGAGACGTGAAGACCAGGGCTCTCCAACCCTGTTCCTGTAGAGAGACGTGAAGACCGGGGCTCTCCAACCCTGTTCCTGTAGAGAGACGTGAAGACGAGGGCTCTCCAACCCTGTTCCTGTAGAGAGACGTGAAGACCAGGGCTCTCCAACCCTGTTCCTGTAGAGAGACGTCCAGACCAGGGCTCTCCAACCCTGTTCCTGTAGAGAGACGTGAAGACCAGGGCTCTCCAACCCTGTTCCTGTAGAGAGACGTCCAGACCAGGGCTCTCCAACCCTGTTCCTGTAGAGAGACGTCCAGACCAGGGCTCTCCAACCCTGTTCCTGTAGAGAGATGTGAAGACCAGGGCTCTCCAACCATGTTCCTGTAGAGAGATGTGAAGACCAGGGCTCTCCAACCCTGTTCCTGTAGAGAGACGTCCAGACCAGGGCTCTCCAACCCTGTTCCTGTAGAGAGACGTGAAGAACGGGGCTCTCCAACCCTGTTCCTGTAGAGAGACGTGAAGACCAGGGCTCTCCAACCCTATTCCTGTAGAGAGACGTGAAGACGAGGGCTCTCCAACCCTGTTCCTGTCGAGACGTGAAGACCAGGGCTCACCAACCCTGTTCCTGTAGAGAGACGTCCAGAGCAGGGCTCTCCAACCCTGTTCCTGTAGAGAGACGTGAAGACGAGGGCTCTCCAACCCTGTTCCTGTAGAGAGACGTGAAGACCAGGGCTCTCCAACCCTGTTCCTGTAGAGAGACGTGAAGACGAGGGCTCTCCAACCCTGTTCCTGTAGAGAGACGTGAAGACCAGGGCTCTCCAACCCTGTTCCTGTAGAGAGACGTCCAGACCAGGGCTCTCCAACCCTGTTCCTGTAGAGAGACGTCCAGACCAGGGCACTCCAACCCTGTTCCTGTAGAGAGACGTCCAGACCAGGGCTCTTCAACCCTGTTCCTGTAGAGAGACGTGAAGACGAGGGCTCTCCAACCCTGTTCCTGTAGAGAGACGTCCAGACCAGGGCTCTCCAACCATGTTCCTGTAGAGAGACGTGAAGACCAGGGCTCTCCAACCCTGTTCCTGTAGAGAGACGTCCAGACCAGGGCTCTCCAACCTGTTCCTGTAGAGAGACGTGAAGACGAGGGCTCTCCAACCCTGTTCCTGTAGAGAGACGTGAAGACCAGGGCTCTCCAACCCTGTTCCTGTAGAGAGACGTCCAGACCAGGGCTCTCCAACCCTGTTCCTGTAGAGAGACGTCCAGACCAGGGCTCTCCAACCCTGTTCCTGTAGAGAGACGTCCAGACCGGGGCTCTCCAACCCTGTTCCTGTAGAAAGACGTCCAGACCAGGGCTCTCCAACCTGTTCCTGTAGAGAGACGTGAAGACGAGGGCTCTCCAACCCTGTTCCTGTAGAGAGACGTGAAGACCAGGGCTCTCCAACCCTGTTCCTGTAGAGAGACGTCCAGACCAGGGCTCTCCAACCCTGTTCCTGTAGAGAGACGTCCAGACCGGGGCTCTCCAACCCTGTTCCTGTAGAGAGACGTGAAGACCAGGGCTCTCCAACCCTGTTCCTGTAGAGAGACGTCTAGACCAGGGCTCTCCAACCCTGTTCCTGTAGAGAGCCGTGAAGACCAGGGCTCTCCAACCCTGTTCCTGTAGAGAGACGTCCAGACCAGGGCTCTCCAACCCTGTTCCTGTAGAGAGACGTCCAGACCAGGGCTCTCCAACCCTGTTCCTGTAGAGAGACATCCAGACCAGGGCTCTCCAACCCTGTTCCTGTAGAGAGCCGTGAAGACCAGGGCTCTCCAACCCTGTTCCTGTAGAGAGACGTGAAGATGAGGGCTCTCCAACCCTGTTCCTGTAGAGAGACGTCCAGACCAGGGCTCTCCAACCCTGTTCCTGTAGAGAGACGTGAAGACCAGAGCTCTCCAACCCTGATCCTGTAGAGAGACGTCCAGACCAGGGCTCTCCAACCCTGTTCCTGTAGAGAGACGTCCAGACCAGGGCTCTCCAACCCTGTTCCTGTAGAGAGACGTGAAGACCAGGGCTCTCCAACCCTGTTCCTGTAGAGAGACGTCCAGACCAGGGCTCTCCAACCCTGTTCCTGTAGAGAGACGTGAAGACCGGGGCTCTCCAACCCTGTTCCTGTAGAGAGACGTCCAGACCGGGGCTCTCCAACCCTGTTCCTGTAGAGAGACGTGAAGACCAGGGCTCTCCAACCCTGTTCCTGTAGAGAGACGTGAAGACCAGGGCTCTCCAACCCTGTTCCTGTAGAGAGACGTCCAGACCAGGGCTCTCCAACCCTGTTCCTGTAGAGAGACGTGAAGACCAGGGCTCTCCAACCCTGTTCCTGTAGAGAGACGTCCAGACCAGGGCTCTCCAACCCTGTTCCTGTAGAGACGTGAAGACCAGGGCTCTCCAACCCTGTTCCTGTAGAGACGTCCAGACCAGGGCTCTTCAACCCTGTTCCTGTAGAGAGACGTCCAGACCAGGGCTCTCCAACCCTGTTCCTGTAGAGAGACGTCCAGACCAGGGCTCTCCAACCCTGTTCCTGTAGAGAGATGTGAAGACCAGGGCTCTCCAACCCTGTTCCTGTCGACCCGTGAAGACCAGGGCTCTCCAACCCTGTTCCTGTAGAGAGACGTCCAGACCAGGGCTCTCCAACCCTGTTCCTGTCGAGCCGTGAAGACCAGGGCTCTCCAACCCTGTTCCTGTAGAGAGACGTCCAGACCAGGGCTCTCCAACCCTGTCCCTGTAGAGAGACGTCCAGACCAGGGCTCTCCAACCCTGTTCCTGTAGAGAGACGTGAAGACCAGGGCTCTCCAACCCTGTTCCTGTAGAGAGACGTGAAGAACGGGGCTCTCCAACCCTGTTCCTGTAGAGAGACGAGAAGACCAGGGCTCTCCAACCCTGTTCCTGTAGAGAGACGTGAAGACGAGGGCTCTCCAACCCTGTTCCTGTCGAGACGTGAAGACCAGGGCTCTCCAACCCTGTTCCTGTAGAGAGATGTGAAGACCGGGGCTCTCCAACCCTGTTCCTGTAGAGAGACGTCCAGACCAGGGCTCTCCAACCCTGTTCCTGTAGAGAGACGTCCAGACCAGGGCTCTCCAACCCTGTTCCTGTAGAGAGATGTGAAGACCGGGGCTCTCCAACCCTGTTCCTGTAGAGAGACGTCCAGACCAGGGCTCTCCAACCCTGTTCCTGGAGGGTCTCACAAGACCGGACAGACAGACGGAAAGACAGGCAGGCAGACAGACAGACAGACAGACAGTAGGTCTGTGCGTCTCAGACAGACAGACAGACAGACCTGTGCGTCTCACCTTGATGACAGCAGGGATCTTAGAGTTGATGTTATGGTAGGTAAAGTGGAGTCGGGTCCTGAAGGAACACTTGTAGAGGAGAGGATCCTGGTAGAACTGGATCTTTCCACTGCCGTTCCTCTTATCCAGACACACCGTACAGTCACTGAAGTTGATCACTTTACGAAGCACCAGGTCAGGAGCTGGGGGGGGGGGGGGGGGGGGGGGGGGGGGGGGGCAGGGGGGGGACAAGACACTTAGTCAACATATAAATCACATTTATTTATTTAATGAGGCAAGTCAGTTAAGAACAAATTCTTATTTGTAATGACGGCCTACTCCGGGCAAAATCCGGACGACGCTGGGTCGATTGTGCGCCGCCCGGTGGGACTCCAAATCGCGGCCGGTTGTGATACAGACTGGATTCGAACCAGGGTGTCTGTAGTGACGCCTCTTGCACTGAGATGCGCCACTCGGGAGACCAATACACATATTTATCAGTGGAGAAATGCTTGTGTTTCTAGCTCCAACAGTGCAGTAATATCTAACTAAATGCTTGTGTTTCTAGCTCCAACAGTACAGTAGTATCTAACTAAATGCTTGTGTTTCTAGCTCCAACAGTACAGTAGTATCTAACAGTGCAGTAGTATCTAACCATTCACAAATCTAAAAGTAAAATAGTGGAATTAAGAAATGCAGAAATATTAGGACGGGCAATGTTGAAGTCCGGAGTAAAAATATACTGTAAAAGAGAGAGAAACGGAGAGAGATGGAGAGAGAGAGAGAGAAACGGAGAGAGAGAGAGAGAGAGAGAGAGAGACAGAGAGAGAGAGAGACAGAGAGAGAGAGAGAGAGAGAGAGAGAGAGAGAGAGAGAGAGACAGAGAGAGAGAGAGAGAGAGAGAGAGAGAGAGAGAGAGAGACAGAGAGACAGAGAGACAGAGAGACAGAGAGACAGAGAGACACAGAGAGAGAGAGAGAGAGAGAGAGAGAGACAGAGAGAGAGAGACAGAGAGAGAGAGAGACAGAGAGACAGAGAGACAGAGATGTCCAGGCCCTGGCAGTAAATCCATTATCTCTGAGTCCACTTCAAACAGCCAGAGAGAGAAGACATTCTGCAGAGTCACTTGTCTGTTAAGTACCGGGGCATTTAGAAGTGGACAACGTGTTCTCACTAAGGGGTGTTAATGGGCATTTAGACGTGTTCTCACTAAGGGGTGTTAATGGGCATTTAGACGTGTTCTCACTAAGGGGTGTTAATGGGCATTTAGACGTGTTCTCACTAAGGGGTGTTCATGGGCATTTAGACGTGTTCTCACTAAGGGGTGTTAATGGGCATTTAGACGTGTTCTCACTAAGGGGTGTTAATGGGCATTTAGACGTGTTCTCACTAAGGGGTGTTAATGGGCATTTAGACGTGTTCTCACTAAGGGGTGTTAATGGCTTAATGGACAATGACGTTTCTTTAATTACAGTCAACAGTCAACTTAGTCTGGCCGAGACGACCACTTCAAATTCCAAAGGGCCAGAACCAACACGCTGTTCTAAGGCCTGGACCTTGTAATGTAAACGACCCCAGAACAAACACGCTGTTCTAAGGCCTGGACCTTGTAATGTAAACGACCCCAGAACCAACACGCTGTTCTAAGGCCTGGACCTTGTAATGTAAACGACCCCAGAACCAACACGCTGTTCTAAGGCCTGGACCTTGTAATGTAAACGACCCCAGAACCTACACACTTTTCTAAGGCCTGGAGCTTGCAGTGTAAACTACCCCAGAACCAACACGCTGTTCTAAGGCCTGGACCTTGTAATGTAAACGACCCCAGAACCAACACGCTGTTCTAAGGCCTGGACCTTGTAATGTAAACGACCCCAGAACCAACACGCTGTTCTAAGGCCTGGACCTTGTAATGTAAACGACCCCAGAACCTACACGCTGTTCTAAGGCCTGGACCTTGTAATGTAAATGACCCCAGAACCAACACGCTGTTCTAAGGCCTGGACCTTGTAATGTAAACGACCCCAGAACCTACACGCTGTTCTAAGGCCTGGACCTTGTAATGTAAACGACCCCAGAACCTACACACTTTTCTAAGGCCTGGAGCTTGCAGTGTAAACTACCCCAGAACCAACACGCTGTGTATTGTTCACCTAACAACAAGGGTGTGTCACAAATGGTCCCCTAATCCCTATATAGTCCACTACTAGAGTCCTGGTTAACAGGTGTGTTCCCTATATAGTCCACTACTAGAGTCCTGGTTAACAGGTGTGTTCCCTATATAGTCCTGGTTAACAGGTGTGTTCCCTATATAGTCCTGGTTAACAGGTGTGTTCCCTATATAGTCCACTACTAGAGTCCTGGTTAACAGGTGTGTCCCCTATATAGTCCATGTTAACAGGTGTGTTCCCTATATAGTCCTGGTTAACAGGTGTGTTCCCTATATAGTCCTGGTTAACAGGTGTGTTCCCTATATAGTCCTGGTTAACAGGTGTGTTCCCTATATAGTCCTGGTTAACAGGTGTGTGTTCCCTATATAGTCCTGGTTAACAGGTGTGTGTTCCCTATATTAGTCCTGGTTAACAGGTGTGTTCCCTATATAGTCCTGGTTAACAGGTGTGTTCCCTATATAGTCCTGGTTAACAGGTGTGTTCCCTATATAGTCCTGGTTAACAGGTGTGTGTGTCCCCTATATAGTCCAGGTTAACAGGTGTGTTCCCTATATAGTCCTGGTTAACAGGTGTGTTCCCTATATAGTCCTGGTTAACAGGTGTGTGTGTTCCCTATATAGTCCAGGTTAACAGGTGTGTGTGTCCCCTATATAGTCCAGGTTAACAGGTGTGTTCCTTATATAGTCCTGGTTAACAGGTGTGTGTGTCCCCTATATAGTCCTGGTTAACAGGTGTGTTCCCTATATAGTCCTGGTTAACAGGTGTGTGTGTTCCCTATATAGTCCTGGTTAACAGGTTGTGTTCCCTATATAGTCCTGGTTAACAGGTGTGTTCCCTATATAGTCCTGGTTAACAGGTGTGTTCCCTATATAGTCCTGGTTAACAGGTGTGTTCCCCTATATTAGTCCTGGTTAACAGGTGTGTGTGTTCCCTATATAGTCCTGGTTAACAGGTGTGTGTGTTCCCTATATAGTCCTGGTTAACAGGTGTGTTCCCTATATAGTCCTGGTTAACAGGTGTGTTCCCTATATAGTCCTGGTTAACAGGTGTGTTCCCTATATAGTCCTGGTTAACAGGTGTGTTCCCTATATAGTCCTGTTTAACAGGTGTGTCCCCTATATAGTCCATGTTAACAGGTGTGTCCCCTATATAGTCCAGGTTAACAGGTGTGTTCCCTATATAGTCCTGGTTAACAGGTGTGTTCCCTATATAGTCCTGGTTAACAGGTGTGTGTGTCCCCTATATAGTCCAGGTTAACAGGTGTGTGTCCCCCCTATATAGTCCTGTTTAACAGGTGTGTCCCCTATATAGTCCATGTTAACAGGTGTGTCCCCTATATAGTCCAGGTTAACAGGTGTGTTCCCTATATAGTCCTGGTTAACAGGTGTGTTCCCTATATAGTCCTGGTTAACAGGTGTGTGTGTCCCCTATATAGTCCTGGTTAACAGGTGTGTGTCTCCCCTATAGAGTCCAGGTTAACAGGTGTGTGTGTGTGTCCTATATAGTCCAGGTTAACAGGTGTGTGTGTGTGTGTCCTATATAGTCCTGGTTAACAGGTGTGTGTCCCCTATATAGTCCTGGTTAACAGGTGTGTTCCCTATATAGTCCACTACTAGAGTCATGGTTAACAGGTGTGTCCCCTATATAGTCCTGGTTAACAGGTGTGTGTGTCCCCTATATAGTCCAGGTTAACAGGTGTGTGTGTGTGTCCTATATAGTCCAGGTTAACAGGTGTGTGTGTGTGTCCTATATAGTCCTGGTTAACAGGTGTGTGTCTCCCCTATATAGTCCAGGTTAACAGGTGTGTGTCCCCCCTATATAGTCCTGGTTAACAGGTGTGTGTCTCCCCTATATAGTCCAGGTTAACAGGTGTGTGTGTGTGTCCTATATAGTCCTGGTTAACAGGTGTGTGTCCCCTATATAGTCCTGGTTAACAGGTGTGTTCCCTATATAGTCCACTACTAGAGTCCTGGTTAACAGGTGTCCCCCCTATATAGTCCTGGTTAACAGGCGTGTTCCCTATATAGTCCATGTTAACAGGTGTGTGTGTGTGTCCTATATAGTCCAGGTTAACAGGTGTGTGTCCCCTATATAGTCCAGGTTAACAGGCGTGTTCCCTATATAGTCCTGGTTAACAGGTGTATCCCCTATATAGTCCAGGTTAACAGGCGTGTTCCCTATATAGTCCAGGTTAACAGGTGTGTTCCCTATATAGTCCTGGTTAACAGGTGTGTCACCTATATAGTCCATGTTAACAGGTGTGTTCCCTATATAGTCCAGGTTAACAGGTGTGTTCCCTATATAGTCCACTACTAGAGTCCTGGTTAACAGGTGTGTCCCCTATATAGTCCTGGTTAACAGGTGTGTGTGTCCCCTATATAGTCCAGGTTAACAGGTGTGTGTGTCCCCTATATAGTCCAGGTTAACAGGTGTGTGTGTGTGTCCTATATAGTCCTGGTTAACAGGTGTGTGTGTGTGTCCTATATAGTCCTGGTTAACAGGTGTGTTCCCTATATAGTCCTGGTTAACAGGTGTGTCCCCTATATAGTCCTCTTTAACAGGTGTGTGTCTCCCCTATATAGTCCAGGTTAACAGGTGTGTGTGTGTATCCTATATAGTCCTGGTTAACAGGTGTGTGTGTCCCCTATATAGTCCTGGTTAACAGGTGTGTGTCTCCCCTATATAGTCCAGGTTAACAGGTGTGTGTGTGTGTCCTATATAGTCCTGGTTAACAGGTGTGTGTCCCCTATATAGTCCTGGTTAACAGGTGTGTTCCCTATATAGTCCAGGTTAACAGGCGTGTTCCCTATATAGTCCAGGTTAACAGGTGTGTTCCCTATATAGTCCAGGTTAACAGGTGTGTGTGTTCCCTATATAGTCCACTACTAGAGTCCTGGTTAACAGGTGTGTGTGTCCCCTATATAGTCCAGGTTAACAGGTGTGTGTGTTCCCTATATAGTCCAGGTTAACAGGTTTGTGTGTCCCCTATATAACAGGTGTGTCCCCTATATAACAGGTGTGTGTGTCCCCTATATAACAGGTGTGTCCCCTAAATAACAGGTGTGTGTGTGT
>NW_022265975.1:166025-191025 GCF_002021735.2 Oncorhynchus kisutch | reverse complement strand
CACTGGCATCAGCGGAGCCCCAACACCTTACCATGCTACACCTTGGCTATACCGCGGGCCCCAAAACCTTACCACGCTACACATGGTATCAGGGACCCCAACACCTTACACTGCTTATCACCTGGCTATCAGCGGACCCCCACACCTTACCACTGCTACACCTGGCTATCAGCGGAGCCCCACACCTTACCACTGCTACACCTGGCTATCAGCGGAGCCCCAACACCTTACCACTGCTACACCTGGCTATCAGCGGAGCCCCAACACCTTACCACTGCTACACCTGGCTATCAGCGGAGCCCCAACACCTTACCACTGCTACACCTGGCTATACAGCCGGAGCCCCAACACCTTAACCACTGCTACAAACCTTTGGGGCCTTACCCCAAAGCGGGAGGCCACAACAACCTTACCACTGCTACACGGCTATCAGCGGAGGCCCCAACACCTTTACCACTGCTACAACCTGGCTATCCAGCGGAGCCCCGAAACTACCCACTGCTACACCTGGCTAGTCAGCGGAGCCCGGCACAGACCTTACCCTGGTTGCACCTGGCTTATCAGCAGAGCCCCAACAACCTTACCACTGCTAGCAAACGCTGGCTATCAGCCGGAGCCCAACACTTACACCCACTTTGGCTACAACTGGGCTATCAGCGGAGCCCCACAACCTTACCACTGCTACACCTGCTAAATCGCAGCGGAGCCACCAACACTTACCACTGTTCACACTGGCCTATCAGCAGAGCCCAACACCTTAGCGCACTGCTACACCTGGATATCAGGCAGAGCCCAACACCTTACAATGCTACAACCTGGCTATGCAGCGAGCCCCAACATCCTTACCACTGCTACACCTGGCTATCAGCGGAGCCCCAACACCTTACCACTGTTACACCTGGCTATCAGCAGAGCCCCAACACCTTACCACTGCTACACCTGGCTATCAGCGGAGCCCCAACACCTTACCACTGCTACACCTGGCTATCAGCGGAGCCCCAACACCTTACCACTGTTACACCTGGCTATCAGCAGAGCCCCAACACCTTACCACTGCTACACCTGGATATCAGCAGAGCCCCAACACCTTACCACTGCTACACCTGGCTATCAGAGGAGCCCCAACACCTTACCACTGCTACACCTGGCTATCAGCGGAGCCCCAACACCTTACCACTGTTACACCTGGCTATCAGCAGAGCCCCAACACCTTACCACTGCTACACCTGGCTATCAGCGGAACCTTGTCTGGCAGCGAAACAGTTCTTTCATCCTCATTTATTGCCTTGATATGGCTGACTTGCTTAAACAAATGTGGTTTCTAATAACAATTGAGATGTACAAACTATGGACATAAGGGAATGACAAGTGTATAATCGTAATTTCGATTAAGACAACGAGCGATGTAAGACGGACGTGACATTAGTCAGTAACTATTTGTTTAGCACTTTTGAAATGTACAGCGACAGAATTCAGAACATGGGCCGTTCTTACAGTGTTCTCCCTGTACACCAAGTCAGAACTGTAGGATAAATAAAGGGGGCATATAAAGCAGGCAATGAAAGCTCTTTCAATATTAGATCATTACATTTCTCTAAAAACAGGTTATAGGCTACTGTAGAACACAGTCAGAACTGTAGGTGAAATTAAGAGGGGTAAATAGGCCAAATTAAAAGGGTGAGGCATGTGAGCTACTAACAGCTTACTACACAACATAGACTTAGTATTACTTTCTGAGCTACAGTCTACACATCTCCCTGACATGTTACATCATTTATACAGCAGCATACAATACATATGTTGGACTCACCTTGTTGTGCTGTTCACTGGAACAGGAAGGTGGTCCTCTGAGTTAACAGTTGTTTTGAGCACGGTGCAAATAATGCTTCATTGAAAGCATGGCCGATTGTCACAACTCCCACCGAAGGTGGCTCCTCTTCCTGTTCGGACGGCGCTTGGCGGTCGTCGTCACCGGTCTACTAGCTGCCACCGATCCCTTGACATGACATGAAAAACAGGCAAGCACCCCCCCTCCCCCCCCCTCATACCAAAAAATAAGTATATATTTTTTTAATATGTGGGGCTCAAAACAGGCAAACAACCCCCCCGCCCCCCCCCCCAACCCCCCGCACAAAAACATGTCTATATATTTAATTTATACAGTACTGGGCTCTGCTGTTGGGGCTCTGCTGTTGGGGCTCTGCTGTTGGGGCTCTGCTGTTGGGGCTCTGCTGTTGGGGCTCTGCTGTTGGGGCTCTGCTGTTGGGGCTCTGCTGTTGGGGCTCTGCTGTTGTGTGTGTGTGTGTGTGTCTGCGTGTGTGTGTGTGTGTGTGTGTGCGTGCGTGTGGTGTGTGTGTGTGTGTCTGTGTGTCTGCGTGTGTGTCTGTGTCTGTGTTTGTGTGTGTGTGTGTGTGTGTCTGCGTGTGTGTGTGTGTGTGTGTGCGTGCGTGTGTGTGTGTGTGTGTGTGTGTGTGCGTGTGTGCGTGTGTGTGTGTGTGTGTCTGTGTGTGTGTGTGTGTGGGTGTCTGTGTGTGTGTGTGTGTGTGTGTGTGTGTGTGTGTCTGCGTGTGTGTCTGTGTCTGTGTTTGTGTGTGTGTGTGTGTGTGTCTGCGTGTGTGTGTGTGTGTGTGTGTGCGTGCGTGTGTGTGTGTGTGTGTGTGCGTGTGTGCGTGTGTGTGTGTGTGTGTCTGTGTGTGTGTTGTGTGTGGGTGTCTGTGTGTGTGTGTGTGTGTGTGTGTGTGTGTGTGTGTGTGTGTGGGGTGTGTGTGTGTGTGTGTGTTTTAAGGCTACTTGCTGTGTCTCCCTCTTAATGAACTGACCCAGAACCATCTAACAGTCTACCTCTTAATGAACTGACCCAGAACCATCTAACTGTCTACCTCTTAATGAACTGACCCAGAACCATCTAACTGTCTACCTCTTAATGAACTGACCCAGAACCATCTAACAGTCTACCTCTTAATGAACTGACCCAGAACCATCTAACAGTCTACCTCTTAATGAACTGACCCAGAACCATCTAACTGTCTACCTCTTAATGAACTGACCCAGAACCATCTAACAGTCTACCTCTAAATGAACTGACCCAGAACCATCTAACAGTCCTACCTCTAAATGAACTGATCCAGAACCATCTAACAGTCTACCTCTTAATGAACTGACCCAGAACCATCTAACTGTCTACCTCTTAATGAACTGACCAGAACCATCTAATCCCCACAACACTCAATATTAGAATTTACACCGTAGTGTGTGTGTGTTTGTAGGTGTGTGTAGATGTGTGTGTGTGTCTGTGTAGAAGTGTGTGTGTGTCTGTGCCTGTGTAGATGTGTGTGTGTGTGTCTGTGTAGATGTGTGTGTGTGTCTGTGTAGATGTGTGTGTGTGTGTGTCTGTGTAGATGTGTGTGTGTGTGTCTGTGTAGATGTGTGTGTGTGTCTGTGTAGATGTGTGTGTGTGTCTGTGTCTGTGTAGATGTGTGTGTGTGTGTCTGTGTGGATGTGTGTGTGTGTCTGTGTAGATGTGTGTGTGTGTGTGTGTCTGTGTAGATGTGTGTGTGTGTCTGTGTAGATGTGTGTGTGTGTGTGTGTGTAGATGTGTGTGTGTGTCTGTTTAGATGTGTGTTGTTGTCTGTGTCTGTGTAGATGTGTGTGTGTGTGTGTGTGTGTGTGTGTGTAGATGTGTGTGTGTGTCTGTTTAGATGTGTGTGTGTGTCTGTGTCTGTGTAGATGTGTGTGTGTGTGTGTCTGTGTAGATGTGTGTTTGTGTCTGTGTAGATGTGTGTGTGTGTGTGTCTGGTGTAGATGTGTGTGTGTGTGTCTGTGTAGATGTGTGTGTGTGTGTGTGTGTAGATGTGTGTGTGTGTCTGTTTAGATGTGTGTCTATGTCCGTGTGTGTAGATGTGTGTGTGTGTGAGACTGTGCCCAAATACCCATGTGTGTCTCCACATTTGATTGTGTGTGTGAAGTAGTGTGTGTGTATTAGTATGTGTGTATTAGTGTGTGTGTATTAGTGTGTGTGTGTATTAGTGTGTGTGTGTATTAGTGTGTGTATTAGTGTGTGTGTGTAATAGTGGTGTGTGTAATAGTGTGTGTATTAGTGTTTGTATTAGTGTGTGTATTAGTGTGTGTATTAGTGTGTGTATTAGTGTGTGTGTGTATTAGTGTGTGGTGGTGTATTAGTGTGTGTGTGTATTATGTGGTGTGTGTATTAGTGTGTGTGTGTATTAGTGTGTGTATTAGTGTGTGTATTAGTGTGTGTGTGTATTAGTGTGTGTGTGTATTAGTGTGTGTATTAGTGTGTGTGTGGTATTAGTGTGTGTGTGTATTAGTGTGTGTGTAATAGTGGTGTGTATTAGTGTGTGTATTAGTGTGTGTGTAATAGTGTGGGTGTATTAGTGTGTGTGTGTATAGTGTGTGTGTGTATTAGTGTGTGTAATAGTGTGTGTATTAGTGTGTGTGGTATTAGTGTGTGTGTAATAGTGGTGGTGTATTAGTGTGTGTGTGTATTAGTGTGTGTGTAATAGTGTGTGTATTAGTGTGTGTGTGTATTAGTGTGTGTGTAATAGTGTGTGTAATAGTGTGTGTGTAATAGTGTGTGTATTAGTGTGTGTATTAGTGTGTGTGTAATAGTGTGTGTATTAGTGTGTGTGTGTATTAGTGTGTGTGTGTATTAGTGTGTGTGTAATAGTGTGTGTATTAGTGTGTGTATTAGTGTGTGTAATAGTGTGTGTATTAGTGTGTGTGTGTATTAGTGTGTGTTAGTGTGTGTGTAATAGTGTGTGTATTAGTGTGTGAGTAATAGTGTGTGTATTAGTGTGTGTGTAATAGTGTGTGTATTAGTGTGTGTGTATTAGTGTGTGTGTAATAGTGTGTGTGTAATAGTGTGTGTATTAGTGTTTGTGTGTATTAGTGTGTGTGTAATAGTGTGTGTATTAGTGTGTGTGTGTATTAGTGTGTGTGTAATAGTGTGTGTGTGTATTAGTGTGTGTGTAATAGTGTGTGTATTAGTGTGTGTGTATTAGTGTGTGTGTGTGTATTAGTGTGTGTATTAGTGTTTGTGTGTATTTGTGTGTGTGTAATAGTGTGTGTATTAGTGTGTGTGTGTATTAGTGTGTGTGTATTTTGTGTGTGTATTAGTGTGTGTATTAGTGTGTGTGTATTAGTGTGTGTGTGTATTAGTGTGTGTGTAATAGTGTGTGTATTAGTGTGTGTGTGTATTAGTGTGTGTATTAGTGTGTTGTGTATTAGTGTGTGTATTAGTGTGTGTATTAGTGTGTGTGTGTATTAGTGTGTGTATTAGTGTGTGTATTAGTGTGTGTATTAGTGTGTGTATTAGTGTGTGTGTGTAATAGTGTGTGTGTAATAGTGTGTGTATTAGTGTTTGTGTGTATTAGTGTGTGTATTAGTGTGTGTATTAGTGTGTGTGTATAGTGGTGTGTGTATTAGTGTGTGTATTAGTGTGTGTATTAGTGTGTGTATTAGTGTGTGTGTGTATTAGTGTGTGTGTATTAGTGTGTGTATTAGTGTGTGTGTATTAGTGTGTGTGTGTAATAGTGTGTGTGTAATAGTGTGTGTATTAGTGTGTGTGTATTAGTGTTTGTGTGTATTTGTGTGTGTGTGTGTAATAGTGTTTGTGTGTGTGTGTATCAGTGTGTGTGTATTAGTTGTGTGTGTGTGTGTATTCGTTTGAATGTGTTTGTGTGTATTAGTGTGTGTGTGTGTATTAGTGTGTGTGTGTGTATTAGTGTGTGTGTGTATTAGTGTGTGTGTGTGTATTAGTGTGTGTGTGTATTAGTGTGTGTGTGTGTGTATTAGTGTGTGTGTGTGTATTAGTGTGTGTGTGTGTGTATTAGTGTGTGTGTGTGCATTAGTGTGTGTGTGTGTCTATGTTAACTGTGTTCCACCCTGGGTGCTGGAGCGTGATTGGAGGTGGATGACAGCTGAGTGCTGATTGGAGGTGGATGACAGCTGAGTGCTGATTGGAGGTGAATGAGAGCTGAGGTTGGCACGGTAGCAATATCCGCAGAAGGCCGCAAAACAAGAGGCCTGGAGCTCTAGCAGCATCTGCCTCTCTACTGCTGCCAACACACACACGCAAGGACGAAGACACACACACACACACAGGCGTAGACAAACAGGCACACACACATATGGACGAAGACACACACACACACACACAAACGAATACAGGCACATGTCCACAAAAGATGATTCTCAATCTCTCCCATTTACCCTCAATCCAGTTTCCTGTGCCAATTTATTCGCTCTTTCTCTCTCTCTCTCTGGCAGTCATCCCTCACTCTATCATTCTGTTGACCTCTCCCTCATCCTCTCCCCCTCCTCCATCCATCATATGCCGTCCATCCTTCACATGCATTCTCTCATCACTCCGTCGTCTCTCTCTCTCTCTCTCTCTCTCTCATCACTCCGTCGTCTCTCTCTCTCTCTCTCTCTCTCTCTCTCTCTCTCTCTCTCTCTCTCTCTCTCTCTCTCTCTCTCTCTGAGTGTAAAAAAACATGAAGAACACCTTCCCAATATCAATTTGCCCTCAGAACGGCCTCAGTTCGTTGGGCACGGACTCTACAAGGTGTTGAAAGTGTTCCACAGGGATGCTGGCCCATGTTGGCGCCAAAGCTTCCCACAGTTGTGTCACGTTGTCTGGATGTCCTTTTGGACATTTGGACAAAACTCAGCAGTGTTGCAGTTCTTGACACAAACCGGTGCGCCTGGCACCTACTACCAGACCCCATTCAAAGGCACTTTCACCCTGTGAATGCACACATACACAATCCATGTCTCAATTGTTTCAAGGCTGAGGAGAGAGGGAGATGGGGAGAGGTAGAGACAGAGCTGCATTTCCTATTACATTGTGACAAATACTCAGACCTAAGAGAATATTTCTTTCCCCAAGTTATAATTCAATACAGAGAATTTGAAACTATAAAAGATGAAGAAAAAATCTAATATTTATTGGGTGAAAAGCTAAAAATGAGCAGTTTTGGCAACCAAATATGTCTCCTCCTGCCACAACCTGAGGGACAGCCAGTGAAAAGTGCAAAGTAATGTCCATAATATTTCCCATCTTGTTTTGTTTTGTCTTTCATACCAGGTCATGTGTCTTCTCAGTCATGTTGACACTGGTCTACTACCACGTCATGTGTCTTCTCAGTCCATGTTGACACTGGTCTACTACCAGGTCATGTGTCTTCTCAGTCATGTTGACACTGGTCTACTACCAGGTCATGTGTCTTCTCAGTCATGTTGACACTGGTCTACTACCAGGTCATGTGTCTTCTCAGTCATGTTGACACTGGTCTACTACCAGGTCATGTGTCTTCTCAGTCAATGTTGACACTGGGCTACTACCAGGTCATGTGTCTTCTCAGTCATGTTGACACTGGGCTACTACCAGGTCCATGTGTCTTCTCAGTCCATGATACTGGTCTAATACCAGGTCATTGTGTCTTCTCAGTCATGTTGACACTGGGCTACTACCAGGTCATGTGTCTTCTCAGTCATGATACTGGTCTAATACCAGGTCATGTGTCTTCTCAGTCATGTTGACACTGGGCTACTACCAGGTCATGTGTCTTCTCAGTCATGATACTGGTCTACTACCAGGTCATGTGTCTTCTCAGTCATGTTGACACTGGGCTACTACCGAGGTCATGTGTCTTCTCAGTCATGATACTGGTCTAATACCAGGTCATGTGTCTTCTCAGTCATGTTGACACTGGGGCTACTACCAGGTCATGTGTCTTCTCAGTCATGATACTGGTCTAACTACCAGGTCATGTGTCTTCTCAGTCATGTTGACACTGGCTACTACCAGGTCAATGTGTCTTCTCAGTCATGATACTGGTCTACTACCCAGTCATGTGTCTTCTCAGTCATGTTGACACTGGGCTACTACCAGGTCATGTGTCTTCTCAGTCCATGTTGACACTGGCTACTACCAGGGTCATGTGTCTTCCTCAGTCATGAAACTGGTCTACTACCAGGTCATGTGTCTTCTCAGTCATGTTGACACTGGGCTACTACCAGGTCATGTGTCTTCTCAGTCATGATACTGGTCTACTACCAGGTCATGTGTCTTCTCAGTCATGATACTGGTCTACTACCAGGTCATGTGTCTTCTCAGTCATGATACTGGTCTACTACAGTGTAATCTACTACCACTGCTTTAATGTATTGTTATTCTCATTATATGTTGTTGAAGTTGTTAATGGTCCCATTGTCCACTACGACTATTATTTATTGATGTATTTTTATTTTAGGACGTGTATACTTTGGCAATGTAAGTAATAATGAACTTGCATGTCAATAAAGTTAATTGAATTGAATTGAAAGAGAGAGAGAGAGAGAGAGAGAGAGAGACAGAGAGAAAGAGAGACAGAGAGAGNTCATGTGTCTTCTCAGTCATGTTGACACTGGTCTACTACCAGGTCATGTGTCTTCTCAGTCATGTTACTGGTCTACTACAGGTCATGTGTCTTCTCAGTCATGATACGGTCTAACTACCAGGTCATGTGTCTTCTCAGTCATGTTGACACTGGCTACTACCAGGTCATGTGTCTTCTCATCATGATACTGGTCTACTACCAGGTCATGTGTCTTCCAGATCATGTTGACACTGGCTACTACCAGGTCAGGTGTCTTCTCAGTCATGATACTGGTCTACTACCAGGTCATGTGTCTTCTCAGTCATGTTGACACTGGGCTACTACCAGGTCATGTGTCTTCTCAGTCATGATACTGGTCTACTACCAGGTCATGTGTCTTCTCAGTCATGTTGACACTGGGCTACTACCAGGTCATGTGTCTTCTCAGTCATGATACTGGTCTACTACCAGGTCATGTGTCTTCTCAGTCATGTTGACACTGGGCTACTACCAGGTCATGTGTCTTCTCAGTCATGATACTGTCTACTACCAGGTCATGTGTCTTCTCATCATGTTGACACTGGGCTACTACCAGGTCATGTGTCTTCTCAGTCATGATACTGGTCTACTACCAGGTCATTGTGTCTTCTCAGTCATGTTGACACTCGGGCTACTACCAGGTCATGTGTCTTCTCAGTCATGATACTGGTCTACTACCAGGTCATGTGTCTTCTCAGTCATGATACTGGTCTACTACCAGGTCATGTGTCTTCTCAGTCATGATACTGGTCTTACTACATGTTAATCTACTACCACTGCTTTAATGTATTGTTATCCATTAATATTGTTGTTGAAGTTGTTAATGGTCCATGTCCACTACGACTATTATTATTGATGTATTTTTTTTATGGACGTGTATACTTTGGCAATGTAAGTAATAATGAACTTGCCATGTCAATAAGTTAATTTGAATTGAATTGAAAGAGAGAGAGAGAGAAGAGAGACAGAGAGAAGAGAGACAGGAGAGAGAGAGACAGAGAGAGAGAACAGAGACCGAGAGAGGAGAGAGAGAGAGAGACAGAGAAGAGAGAGAGAGAGAGAGACAGAGAGAGAGAGAGAGACAGAGACAGAGAGAGAGAGAGAGAGAGAGACATAGAGAGAGAGAGAGAGACAGAGAGAGAGAGAGAGAGAGGAGAGAGAGAGACAGAGAGACAAGAGAGAGAGAGAGACAGAGAGAGAGAGACGAGACCCCGAGAAGAGAGAGAGAGCAGAGAGAGAGAGAGAGACAGAGACAGAGACAGAGAGAGAGAGAGAGAGACAGAGAGAGAGAGAGAGAGAGACAGAGAGAGAGAGACAGAGAGAGAGAGACAGAGAGAGAGAGAGACAGAGAGAGAGAGAGACAGAGAGAGAGAGAGACAGAGACAGAGACAGAGACAGAGAGAGAGAGAGAGAGAGAGAGAGACAGAGACAGAGACAGAGACAGAGAGAGACAGAGAAGAGGAGAGGGAGAGCGAGAGGGAGAGAGAGAGAGAGAGAGAGCGAGAGAGTGAGAGAGGGAGATAAAGGTAAAGAAATGTGCTTGCAGGAACTTGCTTGCATACGGTGTTAGTGTGTTAGTGTGTGTTAGTGTGTGTTAGTGTGTGTTAGTGTGTGTTAGTGTGTGTTAGTGTGTTAGTGTGTGTTAGTGTGTGTTAGTGTGTGTTAGTGTGTTAGTGTGTGTTAGTGTGTTAGTGTGTTAGTGTGTTAGTGTGTGTTAGTGTGTGTTAGTGTGTTAGTGTGTTAGTGTGTTAGTGTGTGTTAGTGTGTTAGTGTGTAGTGTGTTAGTGTGTGTTAGTGTGTGTTAGTGTGTTAGTGTGTTATGTGTGTTTAGTGTGTTAGTGTGTTAGTGTGTTAGTGTGGTTAGTGTGTTAGTGTGTTTAGTGTGTTAGTGTGTTAGTGTGTGTTAGTGTGTTAGTGTGTGTTAGTGTGTTAGTGTGTGTTAGTGTGTTAGTGTGTTAGTGTGTTAGTGTGTGTTAGTGTGTTAGTGTGTTAGTGTGTTAGTGTGTGTTAGTGTGTGTTAGTGTGTTAGTGTGTGTTAGTGTGTTAGTGTGTTAGTGTGTGTTAGTGTGTGTTAGTGTGTGTTAGTGTGTTGGTGTGTTAGTGTGTGTTAGTGTGTTAGTGTGTTAGTGTGTTAGTGTGTGTTAGTGTGTTAGTGTGTGTTAGTGTGTGTTAGTGTGTGTTAGTGTGTGTTAGTGTGTATGAGATGAATGTGTGTGTTAGTGTGTGTTAGTGGGTATGAGAGGAATGTGTGTGTTAGTGTGTGTTAGTGTGTGTTAGTGGGTATGAGAGGAATGTGTGTGTTAGTGTGTGTTAGTGTGTGTTAGTGTGTATGAGAGGAATGTGTGTGTTAGTGTGTGTTAGTGTGTGTTAGTGTGTATGAGAGGAATGTGTGTGTTAGTGTGTGTTAGTGTGTGTTAGTGTGTGTTAGTGTGTATGAGAGGAATGTGTGTGTTAGTGTGTGTTAGTGTGTGTTAGTGTGTGTTAGTGTGTATGAGATGAATGTGTGTGTTAGTGTGTGTTAGTGTGTGTTAGTGTGTGTTAGTGTGTGTTAGTGTGTGTTAGTGTGTATGAGATGAATGTTTGTGTTAGTGTGTGTTAGTGTGTGTTAGTGGGTATGAGAGGAACGTGTGTGTTAGTGTGTGTTAGTGTGTGTTAGTGTGTGTTAGTGTGTGTTAGTGTGTATGAGATGAATGTGTGTGTTAGTGTGTGTTAGTGTGTGTTAGTGGGTATGAGATGAATGTGTGTGTTAGTGTGTGTTAGTGTGTGTTAGTGTGTGTTAGTGGGTATGAGAGAAACGTGTGTGTTAGTGTGTGTTAGTGTGTGTTAGTGTGTGTTAGTGTGTGTTAGTGGGTATGAGAGGAATGTGTGTGTTAGTGTGTTAGTGTGTGTTAGTGTGTGTTAGTGGTATGAGATGAATTGTTGTGTTAGTGTGTGTTAGTGTGTGTTAGTGTGTATGAGGAGGAATGTGTGTGTTAGTGTGTGTAGTGTGTGTTAGTGTGTGTTAGTGTGTATGAGATGAATGTGTGTGTTAGTGTGTGTTAGTGTGTGTTAGTGTGTGTTAGTGTGTATGAGATGAATGTGTGTGTTAGTGTGTGTTAGTGGGTATGAGAGGAACGTGTGTGTTAGTGTGTGTTAGTGTGTGTTAGTGTGTGTTAGTGGGTATGAGAGGAATGTGTGTGTTAGTGTGTGTTAGTGTGTGTTAGTGTGTGTTAGTGTGTATGAGATGAATGTGTGTGTTAGTGTGTGTTAGTGTGTGTTAGTGTGTATGAGAGGAATGTGTGTGTTAGTGTGTGTTAGTGTGTGTTAGTGGGTATGAGAGGAACGTGTGTGTTAGTGTGTGTTAGTGGGTATGAGAGGAACGTGTGTGTTAGTGTGTGTTAGTGTGTGTTAGTGTGTATGAGATGAATGTGTGTGTTAGTGTGTGTTAGTGTGTGTTAGTGTGTGTTAGTGTGTATGAGATGAATGTGTGTGTTAGTGTGTGTTAGTGTGTGTTAGTGGGTATGAGAGGAATGTGTGTGTTAGTGTGTGTTAGTGTGTATGAGATGAATGTGTGTGTTAGTGTGTGTTAGTGTGTGTTAGTGTGTGTTAGTGTGTGTTAGTGTGTGTTAGTGTGTGTTAGTGTGTGTTAGTGTGTGTTAGTGTGTATGAGATGAATGTGTGTGTTAGTGTGTGTTAGTGTGTGTTAGTGTGTGTTAGTGTGTATGAGATGAATGTGTGTGTTAGTGTGTGTTAGTGTGTGTTAGTGTGTGTTAGTGTGTGTTAGTGTGTGTTAGTGTGTGTTAGTGTGTGTTAGTGTGTGTTAGTGGGTATGAGAGGAATGTGTGTGTTAGTGTGTGTTAGTGTGTGTTAGTGTGTGTTAGTGTGTGTTAGTGTGTGTTAGTGTGTGTTAGTGTGTGTTAGTGTGTGTTAGTGTGTATGAGAGGAATGTGTGTGTTAGTGTGTGTTAGTGTGTGTTAGTGTGTGTTAGTGTGTATGAGAGGAATGTGTTTGTTAGTGTGTGTTAGTGTGTGTTAGTGTGTGTTAGTGTGTGTTAGTGGTGTTAGTGTGTGTTAGTGTGTGTTAGTGTGTTGTTAGTGTGTGTTAGTGGGTATGAGAGGAATGTGTGTGTTAGTGTGTGTTAGTGTGTATGAGATGAATGTGTGTGTTAGTGTGTGTTAGTGTGTGTTAGTGTGTGTTAGTGTGTGTTAGTGTGTGTTAGTGTGTGTTAGTGTGTGTTAGTGTGTGTTAGTGTGTATGAGATGAATGTGTGTGTTAGTGTGTGTTAGTGTGTGTTAGTGTGTGTTAGTGTGTGTTAGTGTGTGTTAGTGTGTATGAGATGAATGTGTGTGTTAGTGTGTGTTAGTGTGTGTTAGTGTGTGTTAGTGTGTGTTAGTGTGTGTTAGTGGGTATGAGAGGAATGTGTGTGTTAGTGTGTGTTAGTGTGTGTTAGTGTGTGTTAGTGTGTGTTAGTGTGTGTTAGTGTGTATGAGAGGAATGTGTGTGTTAGTGTGTGTTAGTGTGTGTTAGTGTGTGTTAGTGTGTATGAGAGAATGTGTTTGTTAGTGTGTGTTAGTGTGTGTTAGTGTGTGTTAGTGTGTGTTAGTGTGTGTTAGTGTGTGTTAGTGTGTGTTAGTGTGTATGAGAGGAATGTGTTTGTTAGTGTGTGTTAGTGTGTGTTAGTGTGTGTTAGTGTGTGTTAGTGTGTGTTAGTGTGTGTTAGTGTGTGTTAGTGTGTATGAGAGGAATGTGTGTGTTAGTGTGTGTTAGTGTGTATGAGAGGAATGTGTGTGTTAGTGTGTGTTAGTGTGTGTTAGTGTGTGTTAGTGTGTGTTAGTGTGTGTTAGTGTGTGTTAGTGTGTGTTAGTGTGTGTTAGTGTGTGTTAGTGTGTGTTAGTGTGTGTTAGTGTGTGTTAGTGTGTGTTAGTGTGTGTTAGTGTGTGTTAGTGTGTGTTAGTGTGTGTTAGTGTGTGTTAGTGTGTGTTAGTGTGTGTCAGTGTGTGTTAGTGTGTGTTAGTGTGTGTTAGTGTGTGTTAGTGTGTGTTAGTGTGTGTTAGTGTGTGTTAGTGTGTATGAGATGAATGTGTGTTTGATGTGTTTTTTTGTTCTTAAGACCCCCTGGATGTGTTGCTACACTATTGATAATCAATACATGATCCTGGTACTGACAGTACAACAGAGAATACTGCAACACACACACACACACACACAGTGTGTATGTGTGTGTGTGTTTTGTGTATATGTGTGTGTGCAGACAGGCAGAGATGAAAGCAGCACTGCATTTGAACTTATAAACTATTTACAAAATAAACAACAACAACATACAATAGATTAGAAGATCTGTTTGTGTTTTGTGTTAGCTGTGGGCTGGTTCTTGGTAGCCTGGTCCCAGGTCTGTTTGTGTTTTGTGTTAGCTGTGGGCTGGTTCTTGGTAGCCTGGTCCCAGGTCTGTTTGTGTTTTGTGTTAGCTGTGGGCTGGTTCTTGGTAGCCTGGTCCCAGGTCTGTTTGTGTTTTGTGTAATCTTTGGGCTTGTTCTTGGTAGCCTGGTCCCAGGTCTGTTTGTGCTCTTGGCTACTCCATTGCTGTCATTGTCAAGCCAAACATAAAAATGATTGAGTTGGCATGACAACACAAACAGGCTGTAGCTCAGGTTCTCAACATATGTAACTGGTTATAAAGGGCCACTATCCCACTAGATTGACCAATCAGTCACTACTTCTACTACAACAGAAGGGTTGAACAAGGCAGATCTGGGCACTAATAAGCAGCTAACTTGGGACGCAGTGGCTGTACAGTAACATACTATACATGATGTCAGAGCTCAGGCTCTGCGCTTCACAGCTCCATATGTCAGGCTCTGCGCTTCACAGCACCATATGTCAGGCTCGACGCTTCACAGCACCATATGTCAGGCTTCACAGCGCCATATGTCAGGCTTCACAGCGCCATATGTCAGGCTTCACAGCGCCATGTCAGGCTTCACAGCGCCATATGTCAGGCTTCACAGCGCCATATGTCAGGCTTCACAGCACCATATGTCAGGCTTCACAGCACCATATGTCAGGCTTCACAGCGCCATATGTCAGGCTTCATAGCGCCATATGTCAGGCTTCACAACGCCATATGTCAGGCTCCGCGCTTCACAGCGCCATATGTCAGGCTTCACAGCGCCATATGTCAGGCTTTACAGCGCCATATGTCAGGCTCGACGCCTCACAGCGCCATATGTCAGGCTCGACGCCTCACAGCGCCAAATGTCAGGCTCGACGCCTCACAGCGCCAAATGTCAGGCTCGACGCCTCACAGCGCCATATGTCAGGCTCGACGCCTCACAGCGCCATATGTCAGGCTCGACGCCTCACAGCGCCAAATGTCAGGCTCGACGCCTCACAGCGCCATATGTCAGGCTTCACAGCGCCATATGTCAGGCTTCACAGCGCCATATGTCAGGCTTCACAGCGCCATATGTCAGGCTTCACAGCGCCATATGGGCTTTGACTGACAGACATTCTAAACTTGACCAAGAAGTTGCCCCCATCCCTCCCACTAATTGGGCAATGTTTGCACACGTATTGTTGTCTGAGTGAAGGAAATGCTGTAAATGAAGAGAAACTTGATGTACTTTGAAAGATGAAACAATGTTTTCGTTTTAACGTTTGTTCATTGTGAAGAAAATTAGAAGCGACATACACGCACTCCTGCCTCCTTTCCACATGGAACAAGATTCCTTCCTGTTTGTCTGAACTGCCTCCTGAAAGTCTAACACTCCTGCCTCCTTTCCACTGAAAGCCTAACACTCCTGCCTCCTTTCCACTGAAAGCCTAACACTCCTGCCTCCTTTCCACTGCAAGCCTAACACTCCTGCCTCCTTTCCACTGAAAGCCTAACACTACTGCCTCCTTTCCACGTGGAACAAGATTCCTTCCTGTTTCTCTGAACTTCCTCCTGAAAGCCTAACACTCATGCCTCCTTTCCACTGCAAGCCTAACACTCCTGCCTCCTTTCCACTGCAAGCCTAACACTCCTGCCTCCTTTCCACTGAAAGCCTAACACTCATGTCTCCTTTCCACTGAAAGCCTAACACTCCTGCCTCCTTTCCACTGAAAGCCTAACACTCCTGCCTCCTTTCCACTGAAAGCCTAACACTCCTGCCTCCTTTCCACTGAAAGCCTAACACTCCTGCCTCCTTTCCACTGAAAGCCTAACACTCCTGCCTCCTTTCCACTGAAAGCCTAACACTCATGTCTCCTTTCCACTGAAAGCCTAACACTCCTGCCTCCTTTCCACTGAAAGCCTAACACTCCTGCCTCCTTTCCACTGAAAGCCTAACACTCCTGCCTCCTTTCCACTGAAAGCCTAGCACTCCTGCCTCCTTTCCACTGAAAGCCTAACACTCCTGCCTCCTTTCCACTGAAAGCCTAACACTCCTGCCTCCTTTCCACTGAAAGCCTAACACTCCTGCCTCCTTTCCACTGAAAGCCTAACACTCCTGCCTCCTTTCCACTGAAAGCCTAACACTCCTGCCTCCTTTCCACTGAAAGCCTAACACTCCTGCCTCCTTTCCACTGAAAGCCTAACACTCCTGCCACGTTACCACGTGGAACAAGATTCCTTCCTGTTTCTCTGAACTGCCTCCTGAAAGCCTAACACTCCTGCCTCGTTTCCACGTGGAACAAGATTCCTTCCTGTTTCTCTGAACTGCCCCCTGAAAGCCTAACACTCCTGCCTCGTTTCCACTGAAAGCCTAACACTCCTGCCTCCTTTCCACTGAAAGCCTAACACTCCTGCCTCCTTTCCACTGAAAGCCTAACACTCCTGCCTCCTTTCCACTGAAAGCCTAACACTCCTGCCTCCTTTCCACTGAAAGCCTAACACTCCTGCCTCGTTACCACGTGGAACAAGATTCCTTCCTGTTTCTCTGAACTGCCTCCTGAAAGCCTAACACTCCTGCCTCGTTTCCACGTGGAACAAGATTCCTTCCTGTTTCTCTGAACTGCCCCCTGAAAGCCTAACACTCCTGCCTCCTTTCCACGTGGAACAAGATTCCTTCCTGTTTCTCTAAACTGCCCCCTGAAAGCCTAACACTCCTGCCTCCTTTCCACGTGGAACAAGATTCCTTCCTGTTTCTCTGAACTGCCCCCTGAAAGCCTAACACTCCTGCTCCTTCCACGTGGAACAAGATTCCTTCCTGTTTCTCTGAACTGCCTCCTGAAAGCCTAACACGGTAAGATCTATTTTAGAACTTAGCTTTTCAAATCAGGCCCGCCTGACCCAGATTGTAATTTGTAATGGGTCGTTTTTGTATTGAGTAAACAACAACAGTAATTGTGGTGTACTTTCATATTTCGTTATCAACAAAATGCACCAAAACAATAGTAAATGTAAATGCACATTAAATCAAACAGTGAAATGTTTGGATTCAGTCTTGTGTCAGGTGAACTGTTTGTGTCCTCACCTTCAGCGTCTTATAATTCTGCCATCATCTCCAACTGTTCCCTTGAAATCCTACCATGGTTGTGCCTTTTCAAATTTCTTCCATGAGAAACATTTCAGTTTAGCCCGATATTTCATATAGGATCATTTCACTTATGTAAAGGTTTATCGAACTTCTAATCTTCAACAAACAATAGAACACGAGTAGACAGCTGAAGCAAAACACATGCTTTTTAGTTCGCATTCCTTCATATAGGATCATTTGCATGCGTGTAAAGAGTTTTTAATTGGGATATGTAACTGACATTGAGTTGTTAATGGGATATGTAACTGTCATTGAGTTGTTAATGGGATATATAACTGTCATTGAGTTGTTATGGGATATATAACTGTCATTGAGTTGTTAATGGGATATATAACTGTCATTGAGTTGTTAATGGGATATATAACTGTCATTGAGTTGTTAATGGGATATGTAACTGTCATTGAGTTGTTAATGTTAATGGGATATGTAACTGTCATTGAGTTGTTAATGTTAATGGGATATGTAACTGTCATTGAAGTTGTTAAGGGATATGTAACTGTCATTGAGTTGTTAATGGGATATGTAACTGTCATTGAGCTGTTAATGGGATATGTAACTGTCATTGAGTGTATGGTATGTAACTGTCATTGAGTTGTTAATGGGATATGTAACTGTCATTGAGTGTTATCAGGGATATGTAACTGTCATTGAGTTGTTAATGGGATATGTAACTGTCATTGAGTTGTTCTCAGGGATATGTAACTGTCATTGAGTTGTTAATGGGATATGTAACTGTCATTGAGTTGTTAATGGGATATGTAACTGTCATTGAGTTGTTAATGGGATATGTAACTGTCATTGAGTTGTTAATGGGATATGTAACTGACATTGAGTTGTTAATGGGATATGTAACTGTCATTGAGTTGTTAATGGGATATGTAACTGTCATTGAGTTGTTAATGGGATATGTAACTGTCATTGAGTTGTTAATGGGATATGTAACTGTCATTGAGTTGTTAATGTTAATGGGATATGTAACTGTCATTGAGTTGTTAATGGGATATGTAACTGTCATTGAGTTGTTGATGGGATATGTAAACTGTCATTGGAGTTGTTTAATGGGATATGTAACTGTCATTGAGTTGTTAATGGGATATGTAACTGTCATTGAGTTGTTAATGGTATATGTAACTGTCATTGAGTTGTTAATGGGATATATAACTGATTGAGTTGTTAATGGGATATGTAACTGACACTGAGTTGTTAATGGGATATGTAACTGTCATTGAGTGTTAATGGGATATGTAACTGTCATTGAGTTGTTAATGGGATGTGTAACTGTCATTGAGTTGTTAATGGGATATGTAAATGTCATTGAGTGTTCTCAGGGATATGTAACTGTCATTGAGTTGTTAATGGGATATGTAACTGTCATTGAGTTGTTCTCAGGGATATGTAACTGTTCATTGAGTTGTTAATGGGATATGTAACTGTCATTGAGTTTGTTAATGGGATATGTAACTGTCATTGAGTTTGTTAATGGGATATATAACTGTCATTGAGTTGTTAATGGGATATGTAACTGTCATTGAGTTGTTAATGGGATATGTAACTGTCATTTGATTGTTAAATGGATAATGCTAACTTGTCTTTGAGTTGTTGGATGGGATATGTAACTGTCATTGAGTTGTTAATGGGATATGTAACTGTCATTGAGTTGTTAATGGGCATATGTAACTGTCATTGAGTTGTTAATGGGATATGTAATGGTCATTGAGTTGTTAATGGGATATGTAACTGTCATTGAGTTGTTCTCAGGGATATTGTAACTGTCATTGAGTTGTTAATGGGATATGTAACTGTCATTGAGTGTTAATGTTAATGGGATATGTAACTGTCATTGAGTTGTTAATGGGATATGTAACTGTCATTGAGTTGTTAATGGGATATGTAACTGTCATTGAGTTGTTAATGGGATATGTAACTGTCATTGAGTTGTTAATGGGGATATAGCTTAATTGTCCACCTGATGTTTGTGTTTTCATCGTACGCCATCATTCTAAGTCTGGTGGCTTGAAAGTGCCATACAGATCATTTCTATAGCCAACCTATGAGGGTAGCGTTACCATCCCCCACGGTCATTCATCAGACACAATCTATCTGAACCTGTCTTTACAGTGTAATGTGTCATCTATACCTTTGTTTTCATCCCTAATGTCACCCTAGTCCTATACTGTGCACTACTTTTGGGCCCTGGTTAGAAGTAGTGCACTACTTTTGGGCCCTGGTTAGAAGTAGTGCACTACTTTTGGGCCCTGGTTAGAAGTAGTGTACTACATAGGCAACAGGGTGCCAGTTGGGATTATTCTATACACTACTGAGATCCAACTTCCTTCCGATCTCCACAATTCTCTGCAAATTCCTCAAAAGCCATGGTGCAACGTTGCCATGACCACGGGCGGCCGTGAAACCGCTGGCAACAGATGCCCACAATAACCTGGGATCTACTTGGCAACCGAGTTCCATACACAAACAGAACAGAATCCTGAAGATTTACACCTGAGCCGGCGGAGTGTGTGTGTGTTGGGGGTGATGGACACACACACACACACACACACACACACACACACACACCACACACACACACACACACACACACACACACACACACACACACACACAACACCACACACACACACACACACACACACACACACACACAGAGAAAGACAATCTGACAGACTGTGTGCTCATAACCAATGCTAAATTATTGATCATGCTCCCTCGCTGAGCTGGTGTCTGAGCCAGGGAAATATAGTTTTGGGGTAAAACCCTGACAGACTTTCTGACAGAAATAGTTTCTAAATCTCTACCTAGGAGAGATCTGGTGTCTGAGCCAGGGAAAGAGAGTTCTGGGGTAAAACACTGACAGACAGACTTTCTGACAGAAATAATTTCTAAATCTCTACATAGGAGAGATCTGGTGTCTGAGCCAGGGAAGAGAGTTCTGGGGTAAAACACTGACAGTAGACTTTCTACTGACATAAATAGTTTCTATATATGTACCAAGTAGAGAGCTGATCTCTGGGCCTAAAGGGCTCCTTAATGTTAGATCTCTCACTTCCAATGCAGTTATAGTCAATGAACCAATCACTGATCATAATCTTGATGTAATTGGCCTGACTGAAACATGGCTTAAGCCTGATGAATTAATGTGTTAAAGGCCTCTCCTGGTTAAACTATATCCCCACTGCATCCTGCAAAGGCGGAGGTGTTGCTAACATTTACGATAGCAAATGTCAATTTCCCCCCAAAACCTTTTCATAGCTACTGTTTACAGTACAGGCCATCGTTCCTCACTGAGTTCACTGAATTCCTATCGGACCTTGTTGTCCTTGCAGATAATACTCACATTTTTGGTGACTTCAATATTTACATGGGAAAGTCTGCAGACCCACTCCAAAAGGCATTCGGAGCCATCAACGTCTCAGTGGCTTTTGTCTCACATGTCTCCAGACCTAGGGAACAAGGTGCTCCGACCTGGGGCGGCAGGTAGCCCTGAAGCAAGCTTCCAGAAAATTGGAATGGAAATGGCGCTACACCAAACTGGAAGTCTTCCAGCTAGCTAGCACGTAGTATCGAAAAGCCGTCACTGCTGCTCGATCATCCTATTTTTCCAACTTAATTGAGGAGAATAAGAACAATCCTACATTTATTTTTGATACTGTCACAAATCTAACTAAAAAGCAGCCTTCCCCAAGAGGGGATGGCTTTCAATTCAGCAGTGATAAATTCATGAACTTCTTTGACAAAAATATCACGATCATTAGAAAGCAAATTACGGACTCCTCTTTAAATCTGCATATTTCTTCAAAGCTCAGTTGTCCTGAGTCTGCACAACACTGCCAGGACCTAGGATGAAGAGAGACACACAAGTTGTTGAGTAGTACTATGTTCCATATAACAACCATATACATTCCATACCTGTTCCATATAACAATATATGTTCCATACCTATTCCATATAACAACATATATGTTCCATATAACAACCATATACATTCCATACCTATTCCATATAACAACATATGCATTCCATACCTATTCCATATAACAACATATGTTCCATACCTATTCCTTTTAACAACATATGTTCCATACCTATTCCATATAACAACAACATATGTTCCATACCTATTCCATATAACAACATATATGTTCCATACGACAACCATATATATTGCATATAACTGTAACAGTTGTTGTCTGGGGAAGGAGAGGAGGACCAAGGTGCAGCGTGGTAAGTGTTCATATAACAGTAACGCTTGTCGTCTGGAGAAGGAGAGGAGGACCAAGGTGCAGCGTGGTAAGTGTTCATATAACTGTAACGCGTGTCGTCTGGAGAAGGAGAGGAGGACCAAGGTGCAGCGTGGTAAGTGTTCATATAACTGTAACGCGTGTCGTCTGGAGAAGGAGAGGAGGACCAAGGTGCAGCGTGGTAAGTGTTCATATAACTGTAACAGTTGTTGTCTGGGGAAGGAGAGGAGGACCAAGGTGCAGCGTGGTAAGTGTTCATATAACAGTAACGCTTGTCGTCTGGGGAAGGAGAGGAGGACCAAGGTGCAGCGTGGTAAGTGTTCATATAACTGTAACGCGTGTCGTCTGGAGAAGGAGAGGAGGACCAAGGTGCAGCGTGGTAAGGTGTTCATATAACTGTAACGCGTGTCGTCTGGAGAAGGAGAGGAGGACCAAGGTGCAGCGTGGTAAGTGTTTCATATAACTGTAACGCTTGTCGTCTGGGGAAGGAGAGGAGGACCAAGGTGCAGCGTGGTAAGTGTTCATATAACTGTAACGCGTGTCGTCTGGAGAAGGAGAGGAGGACCAAGGTGCAGCGTGGTAAGTGCTCATATAACTGTAACGCGTGTCGTCTGGAGAAGGAGAGGAGGACCAAGGTGCAGCGTGGTAAGGGTTAATAGACATAATAAAAGAACTAAGGTCAGAACGTGACAAGTACAACCATATATTCCAAACACTCAAGTTTTTTAATACTATATCTCTCGACACATTGATGAAAATCTTCATGGCCTCCAAACCTTCAAGCTGCATACTGGACCCTATTCCAACTAAACTACTGAAAGAACTGCTTCCAGTGCTTGGCCCCCTATGTGGAACATAATAAACATCTCTCTATCCACCGGATGGTGTACCAAACTCACTAAAAGTGGCCGTAGTAAAGCCTCTCTTGAGCCAAACCTTGACCCAGAAAATAGTCAAACTATCGAATCTCCCGAGTTGTTGCACAGCAACTCCACTGCCTTCCTGAGACAACAATGTATTACGAAACGCTCAGTCTGGTTTTAGAGACCCATCATAGCACTGAGACTGCACGTCGTTAAGGTGGTAAATTACTTTTTAATGGCGTCAGACCGAGGCTCTGCATCGATCCTCGTGCTCCTAAACCTTAGTGCTGCTTTTGATACAATCAATATATATTTACCTCTTGGTGATGTCATTCGGAAACACAATGTTAATTTTCACTGCTATGCGGACGATACACACAGCTGTACATTTAGATGAAACATGGTGAAGCCCCAAAATTGCCCTTGCTAGAAGCATGTGTTCAGACATAAGGAAGTGGATGGCTGCAAACTTTCTACTTTTAAACTCGGACAAAACAGAGATGCTGTTCTAGGTCCCAAGAAACAAAGCAATCATCTGTTGGATCTGACAATTAATCTGAATGGTGTTACAGTCGTCTCAAATAAAACTGTGAAGGACCTCGGCGTTACTCTGGACCCTGATCTCTCTTTTGACGAACATATCAAGACTGTTTCAAGGACAGCTTTTTTCCATCTACGTAACATTGCAAAAATCAGAAACTTCCTGTCCAAAAACTTAGCCATGCTTTTGTCACTCCAGATAAGACCACTGCAATGCTCTACTTTCCAGCTACCTGGATAAAGCACTAAATAAACTTAGTTAGTCCTAAACACGGCTGCTAAACATAACTGCTAGAATCTTGTCAAGAACCCCAAAATTTTATCATATGACTCCAGTGCCTCTCTACACTGGCTTCCTGTCAAAGCGAGGGCTGATTTCAAGGTTTTACTGCTAACCTATAAAGCAGTACATGGGCTTGCTCCTACCTATCTCTCTGATTTGGTCCTGCCGTACATACCTACACGTACGCTACAGTCACAAGACTCAGGCCAACCTAGAATAAAAATAAACAAACAGCTGGATGCAGGGCTTTCTCCTATAGAGCTCCATTTTTATGGAACGGTCTGCCTACCCATGTGAGAGACGCAGACTCGGTCTCGACCTTTACGTCTTTATTGAAGACTCATCTCTTCAGCAGGTCCTATGATTGAGTGTAGTCTGGTCCAGGAGTGTGAAGGTGAATGGAAAGGCATCAGAGCGACAAACCGCCCTTGCTGTCTCTGCCTGGCCGGTTCCGCTCTCTCCACTGGGATACTTTGCCTCTAACCCTATTACAGGGGCTGAGTCACTGGCTTACTGGTGTTCTTCCATGCCGTCCCTAGAAGGGAGTGGGTTGAGTCACTAATGTGGTCTTTCTGTCTGGGTTGCCCCCCCCCCCCCTCGGGTTTGTGCAGTCGGGGAGATCTTTGAGGGCTATTCTCGGCCTCAAGATAGTAAGTTGGTGGTTTGAAGATATCCCTCTAGTGGTGTGGGGGCTTTGCTTGGCAAAGTGGGAGGGGTTATATCCTGCCAGAGCCTGGTTCCTCTCTAGGTTTCTTTCTAGGGTCCTGCCTTCCTAGGGAGTTTTTCCGAGCCACCGTGCTTCTACGTCTGCATTGCTTGCTGTTTGGGGTTTTAGGCTGGGTTTCTGCACAGCACTTTGTGACATTGGCTGGTGTGAAAGGGGGCTTTATAAATACATTTGATTGATTGATTGAGAGCTGGTGACTGAGCCAGAGAAATAGAGTTTTGAGGTAAAACACTGACTAGAGGTTCTATCTTTACCTTGGAGAGAGCTGGTGTCTGAGCCAGAGAAAATAGAGTTTTGAGGTAAAAACACTGACAGTAGAGTTTCTATCTTTACCTAGGAGAGAGCTGGTGTCTGAGCCAGAGAAATAGAGTTTTGAGGTAAAACACTGACAGTAGAGTTTCTATCTTTACCTAGGAGAGAGCTGGTGTCTGAGCCAGAGAATAGAGTTTTGAGGTAAAACACTGACTAGAGGTTCTATCTTTACCTTGGAGAGGACACTAGCGCTGTTAACTGATTCCAAGTCTAGACTTTTTTGCTTAAAATATATATATTTTTGAAAACAAATGGACTAATCCCAAATGTATACATTATGAAAAGCATGTTTAAAAGAGACTTCATAGTGTTTTTAGACAGTATGTAAATCATTTCCTCAGGATAGGCCAGGTTAAACGGCAGTATTTCTGATCTGTCATGTGACTAACTTTTTTGTCATTGGACACTTTCACACTTGTGAAACATTTTCCCTGTCTGCAGTTTTCTGTCTCATTTTCATCTGTCAAGATCTTTGGTAAATGCAGCATAATCCCTCGCTTCCTCTCTTCCTTCCTCTCTCCCTTTCTGTCTCTGTCCTTCTGCCTTTGACTACCTCCACACTCTCTCTCCCTCTCCCTCTCCCTTGCTCTGTCTCTTGTTCTCTCTCTGTCTCTCTCTCTCTCTCTCTCTCTCTCTCTCCCTCTCCCTCTCCCTTGCTCTCTCTCTCTCTGCTCTCTCTCTGGTCTCTCTCTGTCTCTCTCCCCCTCTCCCTTCCCTCTCCCCTCCCTCTCTCTCTCCCTCTCTTCCCTCCCTCCCTCATGCTGACATAGACGTAATTTCTGCCAACGGTATTAGCTCACATAGATTGCCACCTTGGCCTTTTAATTTCTGATCAAGTTGTGTGTCTGTGTGTTGCAAGTGTGTGTGTGTGTGTGTGTCACGTTGGGGCCATAGCTTTTTTGCTAATCCATCTCTCCTGCCAAAAAATATAAAACAGAATCCTCTTTATCATGCAGGAACAAACTACCTCCCTCCCTCCCTCTACAAACTAGAGGCCTTAAATCCCATCCAGAACATTAAGAGGGAGGGAGAGAGGGAGTGATGGAGGAGAGGAGAGAGGAAGTGAGGGAGATGGAGGAGAAAGGGAGAGAGGGAAGGAGAGAG
>NW_022265975.1:159620-165925 GCF_002021735.2 Oncorhynchus kisutch | reverse complement strand
AGAAGCGAGAGCGGAGGAGAGATAGAGAGAGAGAGGAGAGGAGAGAGATGCGAGCCAGATGAGAGATGAGAGAGCCAGGAGACCAGCAGAGACGAGAGGAGAGACAGACCAGAGAGACCAGAGGAGAGAGAGAGAGAGACAGAGAGAGACAGAGAGAGAGAGACAGAGCGAGAGAGACAGAGAGAACCCCCCCCTTTAAAAGTAAAACACCAAAATATACCCTGTACTGCATACATGTACCATCCTCACCTTTGCCCTCTACCCCACGATACAAAACACCACACCACTTCTACAACCGTATATATCTAAAACATCTTCCAAAAGCTATACAGACACCCCCAACACACCATATCTCCTGAAACATCTTCCCCAGCTATACAGCCCCCCCCAACACACCATATCTCCTGAAACATCTTCCCCAGCTATACAGACAGCCCCCCCAACACACCATATCTCCTGAAACATCTTCCCCAGCTATGCAGACAGCCCCCCCCAACACACCAAATCTCCTGAAACATCTTCCCCAGCTATACAGCCAGCCCCCCCCCCCAACACACCATATCTCCTGAAACATCTTCCTCAGCTATACAGACAGCCCCCCCCAACACACCATATCTCCTGAAACATCTTCCCCAGCTATACAGACAGCCCCCCCCCCAACACACCATATCTCCTGAAACATCTTCCCTAGCTATACAGACAGCCCGCCCAACACACCATATCTCCTGAAACATCTTCCCCAGCTATACAGACAGCCCCCCCAACACACCATATCTCCTGAAACATCTTCCCCAGCTATACAGACAGCCCCCCCCAACACACCAAATCTCCTGAAACATCTTCCCCAGTTAGACAGACAGCCCCCCCCAACACACCATATCTCCTGAAACATCTTCCTCAGCTATACAGACAGCCCCCCCAACACACCAAATCTCCTGAAACATCTTCCCCAGCTATACAGACAGCCCCCCAACACACCATATCTCCTGAAACATCTTCCCCAGCTATACAGACAGCCCCCCCAACACACCATATCTCCTGAAACATCTTCCGCAGCTATACAGACAGTCCCCCCCAAAAAAAACATATCTCCTGAAAAATCCACACTCTTTTATAATTCTATACAACTCAAACTCAACCCCGAGGCACGCAGACACCATCCCATTAAATAACAATAAAGGGTCTGTTATCCCCCCACCTTTGACCCTGTTCCTCCTTGTTAGACAAATAACCAACTTCCCCTGAAAAAAAATGAAAATTCAACAACACACATTTGGCCTTCTCCTTATTTGAATACCTGTATCCCATTATAAAGACCCCAGTAACAGCCACCCCCAACCTCTCACACAGACATTCCAACAGTAAACTCCACCCCCAACCTCTCACACAGACATTCCAACAGTAAACTCCACCCCCAACCTCTCACACAGACATTCCAACAGTAAACTCCACCCCCAACCTCTCACACAGACATTCCAACAGTAAACTCCACCCCCAACCTCTCACACAGACATTCCAACAGTAAACTCCACCCCCAACCTCTCACACAGACATTCCAACAGTAAACTCCACCCCCAACCTCTCACACAGACATTCCAACAGAGACATTAATGGCATTAACCTGACGCACACAGAAAACACATGAATCCCAGTTTCTTTCATATCAAGGAAAGGACACCCCTGCCCGATTCCTGGTTCAACCCGTACCAACCAGCTGTCAGAGGTCAGGGCTCCATGTAGAACCCTCCATTGGAGGTCTCCTGACCTCTTTGGTACTGGGGCTTTGTAGATCCCCCTCCATCTAAAACCCACCATACTCTCCGCCCCACATAGTCCGTGCCACTGATGTGCCTTCACTCCTGTTAGGCTCCTAATGTTCCTTACCTCAATGCAGAGGTTGTAGAGGGCTTTACCCTCCCACCACCTCAAACTCCCCCAGGCTCCTAATGTTCCTAACCTTAACGTAGAGGTTGTAGAGGGCTTTACCTCCCACATCCTCAAACTCCCCCAGGCTCCTAATGTTCCTCACCTTAACGCAGAGGTTGTAGAGGGCTTTAACCTCCCACATCCTCAAACTCCCCCAGGCTCGGAGTGTTGAAATCTAACAAGTCCTCCAGACACCCTTGCCAAATTCCAGTATCTGCCGTCACCTGCAGTGGCGGAAACATTGGTGGCCCCTCCCCCTTTGGCCGCTCAAACACCCCCCTTACCGGCTCAGACAGTGCCTCCTGGACCTCCTCCAGGAATCTCTCCAGCAGCCTAAGAGACGTTATTCCTGTTTGTTGTGCCAGGCCTTCAGCACTGCAGAGTAAAAATCAGAGAGACCTGCTGTACTCAGCCTCTCCAGCTTCATGAGGAACAGCTGCCGGTCCAACCCTAATCCACCAGCTCTCCTCAGCAGCGCACATGCTGGCTCCCTCCAGCCAACATCAGTATGTTACATCTCTTTAGTAGGAAAGCAGCCACCCTGCTCTCCAGTTCCACCAGGCCCTGTCCTCCTTCGTGAATGGTCATGTACAACACGGCTGCCTTCAGCCAGTGATGGTCCGACCAGGAAACAAAATCCACCAGCTTGCGTTGCAGGTCTGCGAGCAGACCGGCGGGGGGGTTGAGGACAGCCAGTTTATGCCACAGGGAAGACCAGCTTGCGTTGCAGGTCTGCGAGCAGACCGGCGGGGGGGTTGAGGACAGCCAGTTTATGCCACAGGGAAGACCAGCTTGCGTTGCAGGTCTGCGAGCAGACCGGCGGGGGGGTTGAGGACAGCCAGTTTATGCCACAGGGAAGACCAGCTTGCGTTGCAGGTCTGCGAGCAGACCGGCGGGGGGGTTGAGGACAGCCAGTTTATGCCACAGGGAAGACCAGCTTGCGTTGCAGGTCTGCGAGCAGACCGGCGGGGGGTTGAGGACAGCCAGTTTATGCACAGGGAAGACCAGCTTGCGTTGCAGGTCTGCGAGCAGACCGGCGGGGGGGTTGAGGACAGCCAGTTTATGCCACAGGGAAGACCAGCTTGCGTTGCAGGTCTGCGAGCAGACCGGCGGGGGGGTTGAGGACAGCCAGTTTATGCCACAGGGAAGACCAGCTTGCGTTGCAGGTCTGCGAGCAGACCGGCGGGGGGGTTGAGGACAGCCAGTTTATGCCACAGGGAAGACCAGCTTGCGTTGCAGGTCTGCGAGCAGACCGGCGGGGGGGTTGAGGACAGCCATTTTATGCCACAGGGAAGACCAGCTTGCGTTGCAGGTCTGCGAGCAGACCGGCGGGGGGGTTGAGGACAGCCAGTTTATGCCACAGGGAAGACCAGCTTGCGTTGCAGGTCTGCGAGCAGACCGGCGGGGGGTTGAGGACAGCCAGTTTATGCCACAGGGAAGACCAGTTTGCGTTGCAGGTCTGCGAGCAGACCGGCGGGGGGGTTGAGGACAGCCAGTTTATGCCACAGGGAAGACCAGCTTGCGTTGCAGGTCTGCGAGCAGACCGGCGGGGGGGTTGAGGACAGCCAGTTTATGCCACAGGGAAAGACCAGCTTGCGTTGCAGGTCTGCGAGCAGACCGGCGGGGGGGTTGAGGACAGCCAGTTTATGCCAACAGGGAAGACCAGCTTGCGTTGCAGGTCTGCGAGCAGACCGGCGGGGGGGTTGAGGACAGCCAGTTTATGCCACAGGGAAGACCAGCTTGTTGATTATCAGCAAACCGTCTCTATGTAACACTTGGGACAGGAGCCACCTCCACCTGGCCAGTCTTGACACCACTGCCTGTGACAGCCCCTCCCAGTTCTTCCTGACCCGCCTCACCGAGCCCAGGTACACCCCCAACACTTTAAGCCCTTCACAATCCCACTGCAAACCCCCTGGAAGCAGAGAAGGGGCCCTAAAGAGACCAGTTCAAAGTTCACATTAGAACTTCTCGACAAGTCCAACACGTCCCTGACTAAGAACATGTTGTCCGTGATTGAGCGTCCCGGTACACAATATGTTTGGTCCTTATGTACTATCGAGTCCGGATGGGACTTCAGTCTGTTCAGTCCGCACAGAGTAATGCCACAGGCCTCCAGTTCTTAAGTTCACACAAGTCCCCTTTTTTGGGCAGGAGAGTCAGAGCCGCCCGACGGCAGCTCATCGGTAACTCTCCTACCCCGACGCATTCATGCAACACGCAAAATAAGTCCTGTCCAACTATTCCCCAGAATTTTTTATAAAACTCCACTGGGAGTCCATCGACCCCCGGTGCACGACCGGGGGACATCTGGGTTACGGCCTCTGCCAGTTCATGGCACAACAGAGGAATGTCCATGTCATCCCTCTGTGCCAGAGAGAGCTTAGGGAGTTCTGCAAACAAAACCTGAGCACACATAGAATCACACATTTCTGCCCTATACAACTCAGTATAAAAGCCACATCTCCCCCACCACAGAGGTCCCCCTCCCATCAGACAGCCACATCTCCCCTCCATCACAGAGGTCACCCGCCCATCAGACAGCCACATCTCCCATCCATCACAGAGGTCACTCTCCCATCAGACAGCCACATCTCCTCCACCACAGAGGTCACCCTCCCATCAGACAGCCACATCTCCCCCACCACAGAGGTCACCCTCCCATCAGACAGCCACATCTCCACCCACCACAGAGGTCACCCTCCCATCAGACAGCCACATCTCCACCCACCACAGAGGTCACCCTCCCATCAGACAGCCACATCTCCACCCACCACAGAGGTCACCCTCCCATCAGACAGCCACATCTCCCCTCCATCACAGAGGTCACCCTCCCATCAGACAGCCACATCTCCACCCACCACAGAGGTCACCCTCCCATCAGACAGCCACATCTCCACCCACCACAGAGGTCACCCTCCCATCAGACAGCCACATCTCCACCCACCACAGAGGGCACCTGCCCATCAGACAGCCGTAGACAATGCATACCCTTGGCTTCACCACTCTGTCTTTCCAAAACCAAAAAAGAAGGAGCTGGGAGCATCCATCTCCTTGAGCATGGAGAACCTAGCTCTTACAAGTGCTCCCTTTGCTTTAACCTGGAAATAACTACCCAGGTCCCGACGTAATTCAGCTAAATTAGCCTGGAGGACTACATTGCCTTGCCCCACCATCTCTACCTCCATCTCACTAATACAACGCTTTAGTTCCCTCAATACTCTCCTAGCCTCTGAGGAGGAGATATCTGTATACTGAATTTCCCCACATCCCACTCAGAGACTGATACATCCTCTCTTCACTGCCCCCACCTTTCCCAAAAGGTCTGGAAACCTGAGCAAAAAGTGGCATCTTGTAAGAGCTTTACATGAAACTTCCAATGGGATGCCTGCCGGGGCCCTGGTGAAATAGACAGCCGAGCCATGAGTATGTGGTGATCCGAAAACCCAACTGGGAGAATGGTAGTTCCCAACAGACTATTGCTCTGATTCCTGGACATGTAAAATGATCAAGTTGGGCTGCCCTCACCTAGCCCCAAAAACCTTCACCCATGTATACTGTCTTGTGTCAGGATGTTTAGTTCTCCCAACATCCACTAGGTTGAACTGATTAATGATGTCCCTTAACACTCCCACTGACACTGAATGTGGCTCTTTCCCATTTCTGTCTTTGGTAAAAATCCATTGTAAAAAAATCCATCCCGCCGACCACCAGCGTCTCCTCAGGCGCTACCTGTGAGAGTTCCTGTCCCCTCAGACCACCAGAGTCTCCTCAGGTGCTACCTGTGAGAGTTCCTGTCCCCTCAGACCACCAGAGTCTCCTCAGGCGCTACCTGTGAGAGTTCCTGTCCCCTCAGACCACCAGCGTCTCCTCAGGCGCTACCTGTGAGAGTTCCTGTCCCCTCAGACCACCAGAGTCCTCCTCAGGCGCTACCTGTGAGAGTTCCTGTCCCCTCAGACCACCAGAGTCTCCTCAGGCGCTACCTGTGAGAGTTCCTGTCTAAGACTTCCAAATAGAACCCATCTTTCTCTCCCTGTGTAAGGCGCATACACATTTAGAAAGACAAAACCCATGTTGTTAATATCTGCTTTTACAACAAGCAGCCTACCTTTACAAACCTCCTTTGAGGAGGTTTTCCAGACAGCCCCCGTGCAAAAGGACTGCCACCCCTGCACTAAGATTTGTCCCATGGCTCACTACACTTGCCCCTTTCCACCAGAGCCCTCAATCGACTTCATTGACCACATCTATGTACTAAACACTGTGTGTCTCCTGAAGCAACAACACCTTTACCTTTTTTGGTTTTACATATTCATCCAACACACTCCTCTTTCCAGCATCTCTAGCGACATTTATATTAAGTGATCCTACCGGAAGTC
>NW_022265975.1:144620-157120 GCF_002021735.2 Oncorhynchus kisutch | reverse complement strand
CACATCGGCATGCACACACAAGCACTCACACACAACGGCATGCACACACAAGCACTCACACACACCCAGTTACCCCCATCACACACACTCATTATGCCAAAAGATACACACATAAGCATCGAAGACAGAACTCCAGTTTTCTGCGTGTGTGTGTGCGTGTGTGTGTGTGCGTGTTTGTGTGTGTGTGTTTCTATCTACACTCTGTTAGGTAATTAGTCTCAGGGGGAAGCCTGCTGCTCTCTACTGCGGCATTAAGACCCTAATAAGACTCTAAACACACACACACACACACACACTTGAAGAGACACTCGCCCAAAATTCAAGACCACGTTTCTTTTTCTGCTCAAGGAAGTGAACCGAACCGAACTTAAGAACTTTTGATATCATACTCTTTCTGATATACAAGTCTCCCTCACTGTCATACATTCAACATCTCACAGTCTCTCAGAAATTCAATATCTCTTAGTCTCTCAGACATTCAACATCTCTTAGTCTCTCAGAAATTCAATATCTCTTAGTCTCTCAGAAATTCAATATCTCTTATTCTCTCAGAAATTCAATATCTCTTATTCTCTCAGAAATGCAATACCTCTGTCTCAAACATTCAGTGTCTCTGTCTCAAACATTCAGTGTCTCTGTCTCAGACATTCAATATCTCTGTCTCAGACATTCAGTATCTCTGTCTCAGACATTCAGTATCTCTGTCTCAGACATTCAATATCTCTGTCTCAGACATTCAGTATCTCCGTCTCAGACATTCAATATCTCTGTCTCAGACATTCAATATCTCTGCCTCCGACATTCAGTATCTCTGTCTCAGACATTCAATATCTCTGTCTCAGATATTCAATATCTCTGTCTCAGACATTCAGTATCTCTGTCTCAGACATTCAATATCTCTGTCTCAGACATTCAATATCTCTGTCTCAGACATTCAATACCTCTTAGTCTTATAGACATTCAGTATCTCTGTCTCAGACATTCAATACCTCTTAGTCTTATAGACATTCAGTATCTCTGTCTCAAACATTCAATATCTCTGTCTCAGACATTCAATGTCTCTGTCTCAAACATTCAATATCTCTGTCTCAGACATTCAATATCTCTGCATCAGACATTCAGTATCTCTGTCTCAAACATTCAATATCTCTGTCTCAGACATTCAATATCTCTGTCTCAGACATTCAGTATCTCTGTCTCAGACATTCAATATCTCTGCATCAGACATTCAGTATCTCTGTCTCAAACATTCAATATCTCTGTCTCAGACATTCAATATCTCTGCATCAGACATTCAGTATCTCTGTCTCAAACATTCAATATCTCTGTCTCAGACATTCAATATCTCTGCCTCCGACATTCAGTATCTCTGTCTCAGACATTCAATATCTCTGTCTCAGATATTCAATATCTCTGTCTCAGACATTCAGTATCTCTGTCTCAGACATTCAATATCTCTGTCTCAGACATTCAATATCTCTGTCTCAGACATTCAATACCTCTTAGTCTTATAGACATTCAGTATCTCTGTCTCAGACATTCAATACCTCTTAGTCTTATAGACATTCAGTATCTCTGTCTCAAACATTCAATATCTCTGTCTCAGACATTCAATGTCTCTGTCTCAAACATTCAATATCTCTGTCTCAGACATTCAATATCTCTGCATCAGACATTCAGTATCTCTGTCTCAAACATTCAATATCTCTGTCTCAGACATTCAATATCTCTGCATCAGACATTCAGTATCTCTGTCTCAAACATTCAATATCTCTGTCTCAGACATTCAGTATCTCTGTCTCAGACATTCAATATCTCTGTCTCAGACATTCAATATCTCTGTCTCAGACATTCAGTATCTCTGTCTCAGACATTCAATATCTCTGTCTCAGACATTCAATATCTCTGTCTCAGACATTCAATACCTCTTAGTCTTATAGACATTCAGTATCTCTGTCTCAGACATTCAATACCTCTTAGTCTTATAGACATTCAGTATCTCTGTCTCAAACATTCAATATCTCTGTCTCAGACATTCAATGTCTCTGTCTCAAACATTCAATATCTCTGTCTCAGACATTCAATATCTCTGCATCAGACATTCAGTATCTCTGTCTCAAACATTCAATATCTCTGTCTCAGACATTCAATATCTCTGCATCAGACATTCAGTATCTCTGTCTCAAACATTCAATATCTCTGTCTCAGACATTCAGTATCTCCGTCTCAGACATTCAATATCTCTGTCTCAGACATTCAATATCTCTGTCTCAGACATTCAGTATCTCTGTCTCAGACATTCAATATCTCTGTCTCAGACATTCAATATCTCTGTCTCAGACATTCAATATCTCTGTCTCAGACATTCAATACCTCTTAGTCTTATAGACATTCAGTATCTCTGTCTCAGACATTCAATACCTCTTAGTGTTATAGACATTCAGTATCTCTGTCTCAAACATTCAATATCTCTGTCTCAGACATTCAATGTCTCTGTCTCAAACATTCAATATCTCTGTCTCAGACATTCAATATCTCTGCATCAGACATTCAGTATCTCTGTCTCAAACATTCAATATCTCTGTCTCAGACATTCAATATCTCTGCATCAGACATTCAGTATCTCTGTCTCAAACATTCAATATCTCTGTCTCAGACATTCAATATCTCTGCATCAGACATTCAGTATCTCTGTCTCAAACGTTCAGTATCTCTGTCTCAGACATTCAATATCTCTGTCTCAGACATTCAGTATCTCCGTCTCAGACATTCAATATCTCTGTCTCAGACATTCCATATCTCTGTCTCAGACATTCAATATCTCCGTCTCAGACATTCAGTATGTCTTTCTCAGACATTCAATATCTCTGTCTCAGACATTCAGTATCTCAGTCTCAGACATTCAATATCTCGGTCTCAGACATTCAATATCTCCGTCTCAGACATTCAATATCTCTGTCTCAGACATTCAATATCTCTGTCTCCTAGACATTCAATATCTATGTCTCAAACATTCAGTGTCTCTGTCTCAGACATTCAATATCTCTGTCTCAGACATTCAGTATCTCTGTCTCAGACATTCAATATCTCTGTCTCAGACATTCAAAATCCTCCCAGTCTTGTAGACATTCCATTTATCAGTCTGTCAGAGAAGCAAAAACAAAGTCATGCAGATAGCTCAAAATTGACTTGAAAATCAGACGTCTGTCCATGTACTGAGGAAGTCAGGAAATACCTTCAAAACCAACCACTAGGGGCAACAGTAGGGTGCTATTATGATCAAGGAAGCTTGGGTTTTGCAAGGGCATTGTGGACTGGGGTGGTGGATGGGTTCAATCCTTGACTTAGTAGTAGTGGTTTCTTTGCAGTAATTCGACCATGAAGGCCTGATTCACACAGTCTCCTCTAAACAGTTGATGTTGAGATGTGTATGTTACTTAAACTCTGTGAAGCGTTTATTTTGTCTTCAATTTCTGAGGCTGGTAAGTCTAATGAACGTATCCTCTGCAGCAGAGGTAACTCTGGGTCTTCCATTCCTGTGGCGGTCCTCATTAGAGCCAGTTAACTCTAATGAACGTATCCTCTGCAGCAGAGGTAACTCTGGGTCTTCCATTCCTGTGGCGGTCCTCATTAGAGCCAGTTAACTCTAATGAACGTATCCTCTGCAGCAGAGGTAACTCTGGGTCTTCCATTACTGTGGCGGTCCTCATTAGAGCCAGTTAACTCTAATGAACGTATCCTCTGCAGCAGAGGTAACTCTGGGTCTTCCATTCCTGTGGTGGTCCTCATTAGAGCCAGTTAACTCTAATGAGCGTATCCTCTGCAGCAGAGGTAACTCTGGGTCTTCCATTCCTGTGGCGGTCCTCATTAGAGCCAGTTAACTCTAATGAACGTATCCTCTGCAGAAGAGGTAACTCTGGGTCTTCCATTCCTGTGGTGGTCCTCATTAGAGCCAGTTAACTCTAATGAGCGTATCCTCTGCAGCAGAGGTAACTCTGGGTCTTCCATTCCTGTGGCGGTCCTCATTAGAGCCAGTTAACTCTAATGAACGTATCCTCTGCAGCAGAGGTAACTCTGGGTCTTCCATTCCTGTGGCGGTCCTCATTAGAGCCAGTTAACTCTAATGAACGTATCCTCTGCAGCAGAGGTAACTCTGGGTCTTCCATTCCTGTGGCGGTCCTCATTAGAGCCAGTTAACTCTAATGAACGTATCCTCTGCAGCAGAGGTAACTCTGGGTCTTCCATTCCTGTGGCGGTCCTCATTAGAGCCAGTTAACTCTAATGAACGTATCCTCTGCAGCAGAGGTAACTCTGGGTCTTCCATTCCTGTGGCGGTCCTCATTAGAGCCAGACAGAGATACTGAATCCATTTTCCCGGATTGACTGCATAGCCAGGTGTCCACTCCATCACTCAGACATCATTTACAAACAAAGCTTAGTGTTTAGTGATGTTTAGTGTTTAGTGTTAGTGTTTAGTGTTTTGTGTTTAGTGTTTAGTGTTTAGTGTTTAGTGTTTAGTGTTTAGTGATGTTTATGTTTAGTGTTTAGTGTTTAGTGTTTAGTGATGTTTGTGTTTAGTGTTTAGTGATGTTTAGTGTTTAGTGATGTTTAGTGTTTAGTGTTTAGTGTTTAGTGATGTTTATGTTTAGTGTTTAGTGTTTAGTGTTTAGTGATGTTTAGTGTTTAGTGTTTAGTGTTTAGTGATGTTTAGTGTTTAGTGTTTAGTGTTTATTGTTTAGTGGTTAGTGTTTAGTGGTTAGTGTTTAGTGATGTTTAGTGTTTAGTGTTTAGTGATGTTTAGTGTTGAGTGATGTTTAGTGTTTAGTGTTTAGTGATGTTTATGTTTAGTGTTTAGTGTTTATGTTTAGTGTTTAGTGATGTTTATGTTTAGTGTTTAGTGTTTAGTGATGTTTAGTGTTTAGTGTTAGTGATGTTTAGTGTTTATTGTTTAGTGTTAGTGTTTAGTGTTTAGTGTTTATTGTTTAGTGTTTAGTGATGTTTATGTTTAGTGTTTAGTGTTTAGTGTTTAGTGTTTAGTGATGTTTAGTGTTTAGTGTTTAGTGTTTATTGTTTAGTGGTTAGTGTTTAGTGGTTAGTGTTTAGTGATGTTTAGTGTTTAGTGTTTAGTGATGTTTAGTGTTGAGTGATGTTTAGTGTTTAGTGTTTAGTGATGTTATGTTTAGTGTTTAGTGATGTTTAGTGTTTATTTTTAGTGTTTAGTGTTTATTGTTTAGTGTTTAGTGATGTTTAGTGTTTATTTTTTAGTGTTAGTGTTTAGTGTTTAGTGTTAGTGATGTTTAGTCTTTAGTGTTTAGTGTTTAGTGTTTGTGATGTTTATGTTTAGTGTTTAGTGATGTTTAGTGTTTAGTGATGTTTATGTTTAGTGTTTAGTGTTTAGTGTTTAGTGTTTAGTGTTTAGTGATGTTTAGTGTTTAGTGTTTAGTGTTTAGTGATGTTTATGTTAGTGTTTAGTGTTTAGTGATGTTTAGTGTTTAGTGTTTAGTGTTTATGTTAGTGTTTAGTGATGTTTATGTTTAGTGTTTAGTGATGTTTAGTGTTTAGTGTTTAGTGATGTTTAGTGTTTAGTGTTTAGTATGTTTATGTTTAGTGTTTAGTGTTAGTGATGTTTAGTGTTTAGTGTTTAGTGATGTTTAGTGTTTAGTGTTTAGTGTTTAGTGTTTTGTGTTTAGTGTTAGTGATGTTTATGTTTAGTGTTTAGTGTTTAGTGATGTTTAGTGTTTAGTGTTTAGTGTTTAGTGATGTTAGTGTTTAGTGTTTAGTGTTAGTGTTTAGTGATGTTTAGTGTTTAGTGATGTTTAGTGTTTAGTGTTTAGTGTTTAGTGATGTTTAGTGTTAGGTTTAGTGTTTAGTGTTTAGTGTTTAGTGATGTTTAGTGTTTAGTGTTTAGTGTTTAGTGATGTTTAGTGTTTTGTGTTTAGTGTTTAGTGTTTAGTGATGTTTAGTGTTTAGTGTTTAGTGATGTTTATGTTTAGTGTTTAGTGTTAGTGATGTTAGTGTTTAGTGTTTAGTGATGTTTAGTGTTTATTGTTTAGTGTTTAGTGTTTAGTGTTTAGTGTTTATTGTTTAGTGTTTAGTGATGTTTATGTTAGTGTTTAGTGTTTAGTGTTTAGTGTTTAGTGATGTTTAGTGTTTAGTGTTTAGTGTTATTGTGTTAGTGGTTAGTGTGTTAGTGGTTAGTGTTTAGTGATGTTTAGTGTTTAGTGTTTAGTGATGTTTAGTGTTGAGTGATGTTTAGTGTTTAGTGTTTAGTGATGTTTATGTTTAGTGTTTAGTGATGTTTAGTGTTTATTTTTTAGTGTTTAGTGTTTATTGTTTAGTGTTTAGTGATGTTTAGTGTTTATTTTTTAGTGTTTAGTGTTTAGTGTTTAGTGTTAGTGATTGTTAGTCTTTAGTGTTTAGTGTTTAGTGTTTTTTTGTGATGTTTATGTTTAGTGTTTGTAGTGATGTTTAGTGTTTAGTGATGTTATGTAGTGTTTAGTGTTTAGTGTTTTAGTGTTAGTGTTTAGTGATGTTTAGTGTTTAGGTGTTTAGTGTTTATTGATGTTTTATGTTTAGTGTTTAGTGTTTAGTGATGTTTAGTGTTTAGTGTTTAGTGTTTATGTTTAGTGTTTAGTGATGTTTATGTTTAGTGTTTAGTGATGTTAGTGTTTAGTGTTTAGTGATGTTTAGTGTTTAGTGTTTAGTGATGTTTATGTTTAGTGTTTAGTGTTTAGTGATGTTTAGTGTTTAGTGTTTAGTGATGTTTAGTGTTTAGTGTTTAGTGTTTAGTGTTTTGTGTTTAGTGTTTAGTGATGTTTATGTTTAGTGTTTAGTGTTTAGTGATGTTTAGTGTTTAGTGTTTAGTGTTTAGTGATGTTTAGTGTTTAGTGTTTAGTGTTTAGTGTTTAGTGATGTTTAGTGTTTAGTGATGTTTAGTGTTTAGTGTTTAGTGTTTAGTGATGTTTAGTGTTTAGTGTTTAGTGTTTAGTGATGTTTAGTGTTTTGTGTTTAGTGTTTAGTGTTTAGTGATGTTTAGTGTTTAGTGTTTAGTGATGTTTATGTTTAGTGTTTAGTGTTTAGTGTTTAGTGTTTAGTGTTTAGTGATGTTTAGTGTTTAGTGTTTAGTGTTTAGTGATGTTTATGTTTAGTGTTTAGTGTTTAGTGATGTTTATGTTTAGTGTTTAGTGTTTAGTATGTTTAGTGTTTAGTGTTTAGTGTTTAGTGATGTTTAGTGTTTAGTGTTTAGTGTTTAGTGATGTTTAGTGTTTAGTGTTTAGTGTTTAGTGATGTTTATGTTTAGTGTTTAGTGTTTAGTGATGTTTAGTGTTTAGTGTTTAGTGATGTTTATGTTTAGTGTTTAGTGTTTAGTGTTTAGTGATGTTTATGTTTAGTGTTTAGTGATGTTTAGTGTTTAGTGTTTAGTGTTTAGTGATGTTTAGTGTGTTTTGTTGTTTAGTGTTTAGTGTTTGGTTTAGTGATGTTTATGTTTAGTGTTTAGTGTTTAGTGTTTATGTTTAGTGTTTAGTGTTTATGTTTAGTGTTTAGTGATGTTTATGTTTAGTGTTTAGTGATGTTTAGTGTTTAGTGTTTAGTGTTTAGTGATGTTTAGTGTTTAGTGTTTATGTTTAGTGTTTAGTGATGTTTATGTTTAGTGTTTAGTGTTTAGTGATGTTTAGTGTTTAGTGTTTAGTGATGTTTAGTGTTTAGTGATGTTTAGTGTTTAGTGTTTAGTGTTTAGTGTTTAGTGTTTATGTTTAGTGTTTAGTGATGTTTATGTTTAGTGTTTAGTGTTTAGTGATGTTTAGTGTTTAGTGTTTAGTGATGTTTAGTGTTTAGTGTTTAGTGTTTAGTGTTTAGTGATGTTTAGTGTTTAGTGATGTTTAGTGTTTAGTGTTTAGTGTTTAGTGTTTAGTGTTTAGTGTTTAGTGTTTAGTGTTTAGTGATGTTTAGTGTTTAGTGTTTAGTGTTAGTGATGTATGTTGTTTAGTGTTTAGTGATGTTTATGTTTAGTGTTTAGTGATGTTTATGTTTAGTGTTTAGTGTTTAGTGATGTTTAGTGTTTAGTGTTTAGTGTTTAGTGATGTTTAGTGTTTAGTGTTTAGTGTTTAGTGATGTTTAGTGTTTAGTGTTTAGTGTTTAGTGATGTTTATGTTTAGTGTTTAGTGTTTAGTGATGTTTAGTGTTTAGTGTTTAGTGATGTTTATGTTTAGTGTTTAGTGTTTAGTGTTTAGTGTTTAGTGATGTTTATGTTTAGTGTTTAGTGTTTAGTGTTTAGTGTTTAGTGATGTTTATGTTTAGTGTTTAGTGTTTAGTGATGTTTAGTGTTTAGTGTTTAGTGTTTAGTGTTTAGTGATGTTTAGTGTTAGTGTTTAGTGAGGTTTTGTGTTTAGTGTTTAGTGTTTAGTGTTTAGTGTTTAGTGTTTAGTGTTAGTGTTTTTTTGTTTAGTGATGTTATGTTTAGTGTTTAGTGTTAGTGTTAGTGTTTAGTGATGTTTAGTGTTTAGTGTTTAGTGATGTTTAGTGTTTAGTGATGTTTAATGTTTAGTGTTTAGTGATGTTTAGTGTTTAGTGTTTAGTGATGTTTGGTTTAGTGATGTTTAGTGTTAGTGATGTTTAGTGTTTAGTGATGTTTAGTGTTTAGTGTTTAGTGATGTTTAGTGTTTAGTGTTTAGTGATGTTTAGTGTTTAGTGTTTAGTGATGTTTAGTGTTTAGTGATGTTTAGTGTTTAGTGATGTTTAGTGATGTTTAGTGTTTAGTGATGTTTAGTGTTTAGTGTTTAGTGATGTTTAGTGTTTAGTGTTTAGTGATGTTTAGTGTTTAGTGATTTTTAGTGTTTAGTGATGTTTAGTGTTTAGTGATGTTTATGTTTAGTGTTTAGTGTTTAGTGATGTTTATGTTTAGTGTTTAGTGATGTTTATGTTTAGTGTTTAGGGTTTAGTGATGTTTAGTGTTTAGTGTTTAGTGATGTTTAGTGTTTAGTGATTTTTAGTGTTTAGTGATGTTTAGTGTTTAGTGATGTTTAGTGTTTAGTGATGTTTATGTTTAGTGTTTAGTGTTTAGTGATGTTTATGTTTAGTGTTTAGTGATGTTTATGTTTAGTGTTTAGTGTTTAGTGATGTTTAGTGTTTAGTGTTTAGTGTTTAGTGATGTTTAGTGTTTAGTGTTTAGTGTTTAGTGTTTAGTGTTTAGTGATGTTTAGTGTTTAGTGATGTTTAGTGTTTAGTGATGTTTAGTGTTTAGTGATGTTTAGTGTTTAGTGATGTTTAGTGTTTAGTGATGTTTAGTGTTTAGTGATGTTTAGTGTTTTTTAGTGTTTAGTGATGTTTAGTGTTTAGTGATGTTTAGTGTTTAGTGATGTTTATGTTTAGTGTTTAGTGTGTTTTAGTGAGTTAGTGTTTAGTGTTTAGTGATTTGTAGTGTTTAGTGATTTAGTGTTTAGTGATGTTTAGTGTTTAGTGATGTTAGTGTTTAGTGATGTAGTGTTTAGTGATGTTTAGTGTTTAGTGATGTTTAGTGTTTAGTGATGTTTAGTGTTTAGTGTTTAGTGATGTTTAGTGTTTAGTGTTTAGTATTCATTTTGTCCAGGTGGTTGTCAAGGTGTTGTAACCCTGTCGAAAACTTGAACTCTTTTAACTTCCAAATGTGATGTTCGTGAGAGATTGTTGGTACACTATTCCTATCTGATGTACACACACACACACACACACACACACACACACACACACGGTCTCACACACACACACACGGTCTCACACACACACACACGGTCTCACACACACACAGTATATAGTCCTTCTAGTAGCTGCTGTAGTAGTGGATAATTTGTTCTGTCTCTTCAAGCATCGTGGTGGAAATAATGATTAAACTCTGCTGCGTGATGTTTTAGGAATGGACAGCATTTCCCCACATACTACGTGTGTGTGTGTGTGTGTGTTCTGTCTCTGTGTGTGAGGGGGAGAGGGGGCTGTACAGTATGTGTGTGTGTGTGTGTTCTGTCTGTGTGTGTGAGGGGGAGAGGGGGCTGTACAGTATGTGATTGTGTGAGGGGAGAGGGGGGCTGTACAGTATGTGTGTGTGTGTTGTGTTCTGTCTGTGTGTGTGAGGGGGGGATGGGGCTGTACAGTATGTGTGTGTGGGTGTGTTCTGTCTGTGTGTGTGAGCGGGAGAGGGGGCTGTACAGATGTGTGGTGGGTGTGGGTGTGTGTGTGTGTGTGTGTTCTGTCTCTGTGTGTGAGGGGCAGAGGGGGCTGTACAGTATGTGTGTGTGGGTGTGTTCTGTCTGTGTGAGGGGGAGAGGGGGCGTGTGTGTGTTGTGTGTGTGTGTTGGTGTGTGTGTGTGGTGGTGTGTGTGTGTGTGTGTGTGTGTGTGTGTGGTGTGTGTGTGTGTGTGTGTGTGTGTGTGTGTTGTGTGTGTGTGTGTGTGTGTGGGTGTGATGTGTGTGTGTGTGTGTGTGTGTGTGTGTGTTTAGCTCTTGCTTAATTATCTCGGGACATCTCAAACATTCTTTTAAAATTGAACATGAAAGGCAACTTTCTCTATTTTTACATTTTCTCTTCTCTCTCTCTCTCTTCTCTCTCTCTCTCTCTCTCTCTCTCTCTCTCTCCTCTCTCACTTCTCTTTCTCTCTGTCATCTCTCGATTAGAAGAGAAGGGGGGGGGGGAACAACTTTTCAGTCATTAATCTGTAGGGAAAGGCACTGACACAAAGAGAGAGAGACGGAGAGGGATGGATAGAGGAGAGCTGGAGACAGGTAGAGAGAGAAAAGGGGGGAGAGAGAGGGAGAGAGAGAGCTGGAGACAGGTAGAGAGAGAAGAGAGAGAAGGAGGAAGGGAGAGAGCTGGAGATAGGTAGATAGCTGGAGACAGGTAGAGAGAAAGTGAGGGAGGGAGAGAGAGGGAGGGATGGAGAGTGAGGGAGAGGGAGAGAGAGAAAGAGAGAAAGAAAGAGAGCTGGAGAGAGGGAGAGAGATAAAAACCTAGAGTGAGAGATACTGAGAGGAGAGAAGAGAGTTTTTGTGAAGAGAATATCTCAAGAGAATACCTGAAGAGAATACCTGAAGAGAATATCTCAAGAGAATACCTCAAGAGAATACCTCAAGAGAATATCTCAAGAGAATAACTCAAGAGAATACCTCAATACCTCAAGATAATGCCTCAAGAGAATACCTCAAGAGAATACCTCAAGAGAATACCTCAAGAGAATATCTCAAGAGAATATCTCAAGAGAATATCTCAAGCGAATACCTCAAGAGAATACCTCAAGAGAATATCTCAAGAGAATATCTCAAGAGAATATCTCAAGAGAATACCTCAAGAGAATACCTCAAGAGAATACCTCAAGAGAATACCTCAAGAGAATAGCTCAAGAGAATACCTCAAGAGAATACCTCAAATCCACAGATATATTTGAGGGAGCGTGTAATTGGCATGCTGACTGCTGGAATGTCCATCAGAGCTGCTGCCAGATAATTTAAGTTACATTTCTCTACAATAATCCACCTACAATGTCATTTCAGTGAATTGGCAATACGCCCCAACCTGACCACGTGTAACCACGTCAGCCCAGGTCCTCAACATCCGACATTGTCCACCTGCAGGATCGTCTGAGACCAGACAGCTGATGAAAAATAGGATTGTTTCTGTCTGTAATAACTCCCATTTGTGGGGGAAAAACTCATTCTGATTGGGTGGGCCAGGCTCCCAAGTGGGTGGGCCTATGCCCTCCCAGGCCCACTCATGGCTTTGCCCCTGTCCAGTCATGTGAAATCCGTCCATTAGGGCCTAATTCATTGATCTCAATAGACTGATTTCACTATATGAACTGTAGCTCAGTAAAATGAATTGTTGCCTTTATGTTTTGGTTCAGTATAATAGGTTTTTTATAGTTTGGATTTAGGAGACCCACCGCCCCAAGGATTTCAAAAGCAGAAAAATCACAAAGAATACCTCAAGAGAATACCTCAAGAGAATACCTCAATACCTCAAGAGATTACCTCAAGAGATTACCTCAATAACTCAAGAGAATACCTCAAGAGATTACCTCAATAACTCAAGAGATTACCTCAATAGCTCAAGAGATTACCTCAATACCTCAAGAGAATAAATCAAATGTATTTATTTATATAGCCCTTCGTACATCAGCTGATATCTCAAAGTGCTGTACAGAAACCCAGCCTAAAACCCCAAACAGCAAGCAATGCAGGTGTAGAAGCACGGTGGCTAGGAAAAACTCCTGAGAAAGGCCAAAACCTAGGAAGAAACCTAGAGAGGAACCAGGCTATGAGGGGTGGCCAGTCCTCTTCTGGCTGTGCCGGGTGAAGATTATAACAGAACATGGCCAAGATGTTCAAATGTTCATAAATGACCAGCATGGTCGAATAATAATAAGGCAGAACAGTTGAAACTGGAGCAGCATACCTCAATACCTCAAGAGAATACCTCAATACCTCAAGAGATTACCTCAATACCTCAAGAGAATACCCTCAAGAGAATACCTCAA
>NW_022265975.1:137010-144520 GCF_002021735.2 Oncorhynchus kisutch | reverse complement strand
CTCTCTCTCTCTCCTCTCCTCTCCTCTCTCCCTCTCTCTCTCCTCTCTCCCTCTCTCTCTCTCTCTCTCTCTCCCTCTCTCTCTCCCTCTCTCTCTCTCCCTCTCTCTCTCTCTCCCTCTCTCTCTTCCTCTCTCTCTCTCCCTCACTCTCTCTCTCCCTCTCCCTCTCTCTCTCTCCCTCTCTCCTCTCCCTCTCTCCCCTCTCTCTCTCTCCCTCTCTCTCTCTCCTCCCCTCTCTATCTCTCTCTTTAAATATGGCAATGAAATACAGACTTGGCACACCACACACACAAAACCCTATTCACACATTTGATGCAAATTCTAGTTGAACGACTAGTTTTTTTCCCCGGGGCTAGTGTGTGTGTGCGTGCGTGCGTACGTGTGTGTGTGAGTACAGTAGCATTGACCTTTGCATTGAAGGTGGAGAAAAAGCTTTTAAAAACTGGACATCGGGAGACACAGACATCTCAGACCTCTCTGATTACGCTGTGTCAAATGTTGGACAGAAATCGTGTGTGTGTGTGTCTGTGCTAAATCAGATGGATCTGTAGTGAAAGCGATGGACGGGCAGGGACAGGCAGAGTGCTGATGGAGGACTCTACAGAGAGATGCACACTGTCTTTGAACTGGAGATAGCGGGAGGGGGATGGACAGAGAGAGAGAGAGAGAGGTAGTTGAGAGAGAGAAGAGAGAGGTAGTGAGAGAGAGAGAGAGGTAGTGAGAGAGAGAAGAGAGAGGTAGTGAGAGAGAGAGAGAGAGGTAGTGAGAGAGAGAGAGAGAGAGAGAGGTAGTGAAGAGAGAGAGAGGAGAGTAGTGAGAAGAGAGAGAGAGAAGTAAGTGAGAGGAGAGAGAGAGGTAGTGAGAGAGAGAGAGAGAGGTAGTGATGGAGAGAAGAGAGAGGTAGTGAGAGAGAGAGAGAGGTAGTGGGAGAGAGAGAGAGAGGTAGTGAGAGAGGTAGTGAGAGAGAGAGAGAGAGAGAGGTGAGATGAGAGAGAGAGAGAGAGGTAGTGAGAGCAGAGAGAGAGGTAGTGAGAGAGTAGAGAGAGAGGTATGAGAGAGAGAGAGGTAGTGAGAGAGAGGTAGTGAGAGAGAGAGAGAGAGAGAGGTAGTGAGAGAGGGAGAGAGAGAGTAGTGAGAGAGGTAGTGAGAGAGAGAGAGGGAAGGGGAGACAGGGGATAAAGAGAGACAGATAGGGGATCAGAGAGACAGATAGGGGATCAGAGAGAGGGAAGGGGAGACAGGGGATAAAGAGATACAGATAGGGGATCAGAGAGAGGGGGAAAGAAGTGAAAGCAGGAAGTAAGGAACATAAGAAAAAACAGTGGTAGAGAATGTAAAATATGGAGGGAGGGAGCGACAGAATGAGATAGAATTGGCACTGAGACTGCAGGAAGGAGGTGGGGGAGGAGGGAGAGAAAAGATAGGGGGTGTACGCAGTAAGGGAAGGAAAAGGAGATAATGAGAGAGCACAAAAATAAACAAGGCTAACAGGGGAAGAGGGAGGGAGCGAGAAAGGAGTGATTTGATATAGGTGGGAATCAAGGTCAAGTCTATGGAGCAGAGAGAGGGAGGGAGAGAGGGAGAGAAAGATAGAGATGGAGCCTTGAATTATAATTCCTTCATTAGGAAAGACCGTGGCAGAGAATTGCTCTCTCTCTCTCTCTCTCATTCTCTGCTTAGTTTTCCATTTCTCTCCTTGACGTAACAGGCCTTTCATTAGCAAATCACTACTCAGCAACTCTGACGAAGAGAGCGAGAGGGATGGAGGGATGTAGGGAGGGAGATAAAGAGGGAGAGGGGTTAAAGTGTCCTTCACCTCTCTTTTAAAAGGTTTGGACCTCTTTGAAGAGAGCGAAAGAGAAGAGAGAGAGAGAGGGAGAGGAGGTTAAAGTGTCCTTCACCTCTCTTTTAAAAGGTTTGAACCTCTTTGGAGAGCGAGAGAGAGCGAGAGAGAGCGAGAGCGAGAGCGCAAGAGAGCGAGAGAGAGGGGTAGCTGGATAGATAGAGAGAACATTTCAGGCCAATGCTAAAAGGTGGGCTTCTATTCTAAGAAATCTATAACTTCATTGGTCTCTTCTCTATCAATTATTTACATCCCTGATGTCCTTTCCACATGACGGAACCTGGACTGTGTACTAAACAGCACACTAACTCCTACACCCTATCTCCTACATAGGGGCACTACTTGAGGTCCATCGTAGCTCAGTTGTTAGAGGATGGAGCTCGTAACTCCAGAACAATGTGATTGATATCCCGGAACCACCAGCACAGACAGTGAATGTACAGATGACCTGTAAGTCGTAATGGATAAACAGAGTAACAGGTAAATGGCACACGCAGTATTATAACAGATTACAGCTTTGGACCAGGACTGAATCCAGAACGGCACACTATTCCCATAATGTGGACCAGGACTGAATCCAGAACGGCACACTATTCCCATAATGTGGACCAGGACTGAATCCAGAACGGCACACTATTCCCATAATGTGGACCAGGACTGAATCCAGAACGGCACACTATTCCCATAATGTGGACCAGGACTGAATCCAGAACGGCACACTATTCCCATAATGTGGACCAGGACTGAATCCAGAACGGCACACTATTCCCATAATGTGGACCAGGACTGAATCCAGAACGGCACACTATTCCCATAATGTGGACCAGGACTGAATCCAGAACGGCACACTATTCCCATAATGTGGACCAGGACTGAATCCAGAACGGCACACTATTCCCATAATGTGGACCAGGACTGAATCCAGAACGGCACACTATTCCCATAATGTGGACCAGGACTGAATCCAGAACGGCACACTATTCCCATAATGTGGACCAGGACTGAATCCAGAACGGCACACTATTCCCATAATGTGGACCAGGACTGAATCCAGAACGGCACACTATTCCCATAATGTGGACCAGGACTGAATCCATAACGGCACACTATTCCCATAATGTGGACCAGGACTGAATCCAGAACGGCACACTATTCCCATAATGTGGACCAGGACTGAATCCAGAACGGCACACTATTCCCATAATGTGGACCAGGACTGAATCCAGAACGGCACACTATTCCCATAATGTGGACCAGGACTGAATCCAGAACGGCACACTATTCCCATAATGTGGACCAGGACTGAATCCAGAACGGCACACTATTCCCATAATGTGGACCAGGACTGAATCCAGAACGGCACACTATTCCATAATGTGGACCAGGACTGAATCCAGAACGGCACACTATTCCCATAATGTGGACCAGGACTGAATCCATAACGGCACACTATTCCCATAATGTGGACCAGGACTGAATCCAGAACGGCACACTATTCCCATAATGTGGACCAGGACTGAATCCAGAACGGCACACTATTCCCATAATGTGGACCAGGACTGAATCCAGAACGGCACACTATTCCCATAATGTGGACCAGGACTGAATCCAGAACGGCACACTATTCCCATAATGTGGACCAGGACTGAATCCATAACGGCACACTATTCCCATAATGTGGACCAGGACTGAATCCAGAACGGCACACTATTCCCATAATGTCGACCAGGACCTGAATCCAGAACGGCACACTATTCCCATAATGTGGACCAGGACTGAATCCAGAACGGCACACTATTCCCATAATGTGGAACAGGACTGAATCCAGAACGGCACACTATTCCCATAATGTGGACCAGGACTGAATCCAGAACGGCACACTATTCCCATAATGTGGACCAGGACTGAATCCAGAACGGCACACTATTCCCATAATGTGGACCAGGACTGAATCCAGAACGGCACACTATTCCCATAATGTGGACCAGGACTGAATCCAGAACGGCACACTATTCCCATAATGTGGACCAGGACTGAATCCAGAACGGCACACTATTCCCATAATGTGGACCAGGACTGAATCCAGAACGGCACACTATTCCCATAATGTGGACCAGGACTGAATCCAGAACGGCACACTATTCCCATAATGTGGAACCTAATTGAATCCAGAATGGCACACTATTTCTATAATGTGGAACCTAATTGAATCCAGAATGGCACACTATTCCCATAATGTGGACCAGGACTGAATCCATAACGGCACACTATTCCCATAATGTGGAACCTAATTGAATCCAGAATGGCACACTATTCCCATAATGTGGAACCTAATTGAATCCAGAACGGCACACTATTCCTATAATGTGGAACCTAATTGAATCCAGAACGGCACACTATTCCTATAATGTGGAACCTAATTGAATCCAGAATGGCACACTATTCCCATAATGTGGAACCTAATTGAATCCAGAATGGCACACTATTCTGTCACGGTTTTCTTCTGGTGAAAGAAAACCGAAACATCCTCATACTGGTGCAAAGTAACACAGAGACAGAACAAGGACAATCACCCACAAAACCCAACACGAAACAGGCTACCTAAATATGGTTCCCAATCAGAGACAATGACTAACACCTGCCTCTGATTGAGAACCATATCAGGCCAGACATAGAAATAGACAAACAAGACATCCAACATAGAATGCCCAACCAGATCACACCCTGACCAACCAAAACATAGAAACATACAAAGCAAACTATGGTCAGGGTGTGACATATTCCCATAATGTGGAACCTAATTGAATCCAGAATGGCACACTATTCCCATATAGTAGAACCTAATTGAATCAAATAGTAGAACCTAATTGAATCCAGAACGGCACACTATAGGATATTGTACAAAGTAGTTTTACAATATAGATTATGATGTTTGTCATCAGTAGTCTATACTAGGATGAGATACAGACCTGTCATCAGTAGTCTATACTAGGATGAGACACAGACCTGTCATCAGTAGTCTATACTAGGATGAGATACAGACCTGTCATCAGTAGTCTATACTAGGATGAGATACAGACCATCAGTAGTCTATACTAGGATGAGACACAGACCTGTCATCAGTAGTCTATACTAGGATGAGATACAGACCTGTCATCAGTAGTCTATACTAGGATGAGATACAGGCCTGTCATCAGTAGTCTATACTAGGATGAGATACAGACCTGTCATCAGTAGTCTATACTAGGATGAGATACAGGCCTGTCATCAGTAGTCTATACTAGGATGAGATACAGACCTGTCATCAGTAGTCTATACTAGGATGAGATACAGGCCTGTCATCAGTAGTCTATACTAGGATGAGATACAGACCTGTCATCAGTAGTCTATACTAGGATGAGATACAGACCTGTCATCAGTAGTCTATACTAGGATGAGATACAGACATGTCATCAGTAGTCTATACTAGGATGAGACACAGACCTGTCATCAGACCTGTCATCATAACTACTGCCCTGAAGTCATAACTACAGCCCTGATGTCATAACTACAGCCCTGATGTCATAACTACAGCCCTGATGTCATAACTACAGCCCTGATGTCATAACTACAGCCCTGATGTCATAACTACAGCCCTGATGTCATAACTACAGCCCTGATGTCATAACTACAGCCCTGATGTCATAACTACAGCCCTGATGTCATAACTACAGCCCTGATGTCATGACTACAGCCCTGATGTCATAACTACATCCTTGATGTCATAACTACAGCCCTGATGTCATAACTACACCCCTGATGTCATGACTACAGCCCTGATGTCATAACTACATCCCTGATGTCATAACTACAGCCCTGATGTCATAACTACAGCCCTGATGTCATAACTACATCCCTGATGTCATAACTACAGCCCTGATGTCATAACTACAACCCTGATGTCATGACTACAGCCCTGATGTCATGACTACAGCCCTTCTGTCATGACTACAGCCCTGATGTCATAACTACAGCCCTGATGTCATAACTACAGCCCTGATGTCATAACTACAGCCCTGATGTCATAACTACAGCCCTGATGTCATAACTACAGCCCTGATGTCATAACTACAGCCCTGATGTCATGACTACAGCCCTGATGTCATAACTACAGCCCTGAAGTCATAACTACAGCCCTGATGTCATAACTACAGCCCTGATGTCATAACTACAGCCCTGATGTCATAACTACAGCCCTGATGTCATAACTACAGCCCTGAAGTCATAACTACAGCCCTGAAATCATAACTACAGCCCTGATGTCATAACTACAGCCCTGATGTCATAACTATAGCCCTGATGTCATAACTACAGCCCTGATGTCATAACTACAGCCCCGATGTCATAACTACAGCCCTGATGTCATAACTACAGCCCTGATGTCATGACTACAGCCCTGATGTCATAACTACATCCTTGATGTCATAACTACAGCCCTGATGTCATGACTACAGCCCTGATGTCATAACTACAGCCCTGATGTCATAACTACAGCCCTGATGTCATGACTACAGCCCTGATGTCATAACTACATCCCTGATGTCATAACTACAGCCCTGATGTCATAACTACAGCCCTGATGTCATGACTACAGCCCTGATGTCATAACTACATCCCTGATGTCATAACTACAGCCCTGATGTCATAACTACAGCCCTGATGTCATGACTACAGCCCTGATGTCATAACTACATCCCTGATGTCATAACTACAACCCTGATGTCATGACTACAGCCCTGATGTCATGACTACAGCCCTTCTGTCATGACTACAGCCCTGATGTCATAACTACAGCCCTGATGTCATGACTACAGCCCTGATGTCATAACTACAGCCCTGATGTCATGACTACAGCCCTGATGTCATAACTACAGCCCTGATGTCATGACTACAGCCCTGATGTCATGACTACAACCCTGATGTCATAACTACAGCCCTGATGTCATAACTACAGCCCTGATTTCATAACTACTGCCCTGATGTCATAACTACATCCCTGATGTCATGACTGCAGCCCTGATGTCATAACTACTGCCCTGATGTCATAACTACATCCCTGATGTCATGACTGCAGCCCTGATGTCATAACTACTGCCCTGATGTCATAACTACATCCCTGATGTAATGACTACAGCCCTGATGTCATAACTACTGCCCTGATGTCATAACTACATCCCTGATGTCATGACTGCAGCCCTGATGTCATAACTACTGCCCTGATGTCATAACTACTGCCCTGATGTCATGACTACTGACCTGATGTCATAACTACTGCCCTGATGTCATAACTACTGCCCTGATGTCATAACTACTGCCCTGATGTCATGACTATAGCCATGATGTCATAACTACAGCCCTGCTGTCATGACTATAGCCCTGATGTCATGACTACAGCCCAGAAGTCATAACTACAGCACTGATGTAATGACTACAGCCCTGAACCCATAACTACAGCCCTGATGTCGTGACTACAGCCCTGATGTCATGACTACAGCCCTGATGCCATGACTACAGCCCTGATGTCATTTCCATTTAAGTCCCCTTCCCTTGAAGTGGGCACTAGTTCACTTCCTGTCATGGATTAAAAAACTAACAGACATGTTTTTTAGGAATGAGGTGGTGGAAACT